>NC_134828.1:22743442-22818202 GCF_004210375.1 Tachypleus tridentatus | reverse complement strand
TGTGAAACTCTACATGCTAGACAGATAGACGAATAGACTGGAGAGAGAGAGAGAGAGGGGTGGGGAAAATATGACACAAAGATGGACAACCAGAAAATAAGGGCAGACAAATTAGACAAAGGAAGACACGAACTGGACGACACACACAGAAAGATAGAGAAAATAGATGGAAAAATTGGAAGATGGTTAGGGAAGCTGGACAAATGAACAAGGAAACTGGACTTTGATAAAGACAAATAAACTCCACACAGGAATAGACAAATGAGACGTAAGAATATACAAACTGTAGAGAGGAACGTGAAAATAGACAGATGAGAAGGTGAGCTGGACAAAAGGATAGTTAAATTAAAAGACAGAATCAGCAGAGAGACAGAAGAACAAATGATAGATTGGAGCACAGAAGAATGATAAATCTTTGGACCATAAAATATTTGCCTAAACGTTGTTGAAGGAGATCAAGAATTGTATATGTACCACTTGTTACTACTTTTTGCAAGTCTTTAAACAGCAAGCAAGTACCTGAGGATTGGAAATTAGCTAATGTCACTCCTGTATTTGAGGTAGTAATAACAATTGTCCCAGTAATTATAGACCCATTAGTCTTACATGATTTGCGGTAAAATTTTTTGGAAAGTCTGATAACAGACACTTAGCAAAACCGTTTAACAATGTTTAGAATTTTATTGTGTATTCAACATGGTTTCATTAACATCAACTTTAAACTTGCAAATCTTTTGACATGCTTTGAAAAAGTTATTTATGTGTATGAAGGTAAGGGTGTGTGTAGATTTGGTGTATATGGATTTTCAAAAGCACTTGACAAAGTGCCACAAAAGGCTTGAAAAAATTATTTCTACAGGTGTAGGGATAAGTTAACTAATTTGATAGATGGATGGAAGAAAGCAGAAGGTTGTTCCAATTGGGGTTCACTCAAACTGGATCAATATTACAAGTGGGGCACCTCAGGGTTTCGTCTTAGAACCTCTGTTATTTTGATCTATATTAATGAGCTAGATGCATGGCCAGGTGGTTAGGGTGCTCGATTTGCTTAATGTAGGTCACGGGTTTGAATCTCCATCACACCAAACATGCTCGCCATTTCAGCCGTGGAGGTGTCCAAATTTTAACAGTGAAAAGTAGAACTAGGGAATACAAATTTTGGCAACGTAGGTTTCACCTTCAGTTAAGACAGTTTCATTTCTTCTAAGGGTGGTTGGCCTCTGGAGAGGGTTAACCTTGTGATGTTGAAGAAACAATAAATTCAAGTGAATTTAAGAGAAATATATGATTGATAAAGGCTGACTTTAAGATTATTTCTAAAACTTATATCTTTAATAGTTTTAGTTTAGAGGCGGCCCGGCATGGCCAAGCGTGTTAAGGCGTGCGACTCGTAATCTGAGGGTCGCGGGTTCGCATCCCCATCGCGCCAAACATGCTCGCCCTTTCAGCCGTGGGGTGTTATAATGTTACGGTCAATCCCACTATTCGTTGGTAAAGAGTAGCCCAAGAGTTGGCGGTGGGTGGTGATGACTAGCTGTCTTCGGTCTTACACTGCTAAATTAGGGACGGCTAGCACAGATAGCCCTCGAGTGCTTTGTGCGAAATTCCAAAACAAACAAACACACAAACAAGTTTAGAGGACAGGATAGCCGAGGAAGACCAATAGGTTTCATGCTGTTCCTAAACGTTGTGTTGTGTTATAAAATAAACTGAATGTACTTTCCCTTAATAAAATATTTCGGACCGGCATGGCCAGGTGGATTAAAGCGTTCGACTCTTAATCCGAAGGTCGCGGGTTCGAACCTCAATACCATGCTTGCCTTTTCAGCCGTGGGGGCGTTATAATGTTACGGTCAATCCCACTAGTCGTTGGTAAAAGAGTAACCCAAGAGTTGGCGGTGGGTGGTGACGACTAGCTGCCTTCCCTCTAGTCTTACACTTCTGAATTAGGGACGGCTAGCGCAGATAGCTCTCGTGTAGCTTTGCGCGAAATTCAAAAAACAAAACAACAACCTAAAGAAAAACAAAGTAAAATATTAGTATACCGCGCTTTCGAAGACTCTCGAAGATTTACCAGTGTAGTTTAGCAACTTGTCGTTTGTTTTATCTACTTTCACTTGAAAGTTGTTCAATCAACAGTTCGTGAAGTAAATAGATAGAGATGTATTTCTCAGTCCAACACGTGCAATGGTGTAACTGATGTTTTTCTTAGTGTTAGTTTATACAGGGTGTCCCAAAATGAATATATCGAGAAGAAAGTTGAACAACATTTGTATTATCTGAGATAACAACAAAATTCAAAATAATAAATCTTTTGAAGACTTGTAAGTTTTACTTACATTTAATTAATAAACATCCGTCTTCCATCATTAGCTATAATCAGTCTAATTCTGGGTTTAAATTTTGATAATACATTTTCTAACACATATGGAGGTATGGATAAGACAACATTGCGAATATGAATTTTCAGTTACTCAGGATACGTTATGGTACGCCCCCTAGTGGTATAGCAGCACGTATGAGGACCCACACCGCTAGATTTGTTTGTTTTTTTTTAATTTCGCACAAAGCTACTCGAGGGCTGTCTGCGCTAGCCGTCCCTGATTTAGCAGTGTAAGATTAGAGGGAAGACAGCTAGTCATCACCACCCACCGCCAACTCTTAGGCTACTTTGTTAACAACGAATAGTGGGATTGACCGTCACATTATAACGCCCCCACGGCTGAAATGGCGAGTATGTTTGATGTGAGAGGGATTCGATCCGCGACCCTCAGATTACGAGTCGAGTGCCTTAACTTCCTGGCCATGCCGGGCATTTATATTAGTCGAAGGCGTGGAAGTACCTTGGTATTTTCCTTCCTTTAGGCCTTAAACTCAAGAGATATTCCTTGTGTGACCTCCAAATAGAAAAATAAATAAACACGCACATACCTATACATGTTTTCGAGATGTACGTGACTTTAGTCATATCTTGATATATTCCTTCTGAGTCTAAAGCTATCCGGAAAGTGGAGAAAGACTGTTAAACTGGAACAACATTCTATATATACATTTAAAACCAAACGTGGTGAGAGACAAGAGAAAGGTGGAAGTCCACAGCATTACTGCGAAGAGAATTTTCGTTCAAGAAATACATAAATAGTAAGAAACTGGTAATTTGATAAGATGCTTTTGGTTTAATGTTTCGTCCTCAGATCAATAATTTGTTTACACACGCAGTTCACTACCATCCGGTTTGGTCCACACGTTACATCACTATGGCCCATCTTATATTTTTCGCTGTTACAACACTGAGTGCAAAGAATATACCAAAAATAAATCGCACATTTCTTACGTTAACCCTAACAGTAATTAGTGGAATTAATTGTATGCAGTACTGATGATAATTTGTGTTAACGTTTTAACACGTGACTCGTGTGTGTTTTCTTATAGCAAAGCCACATCGGGCTATCTGCTGAGCCCACCGAGGGGAATCGAACCCCTGATTTTAGCGTTATAAATCCGGAGACATACCGCTGTACTAGCGGGGCTGTTAGGGACCCTGTTATTAGTAACAAAGTTGCATCCCTATAAACAACTTCAGTGTAAATAACTTAATAAAAAACTGTCCAAACAACTCACAGAACATTGCATAACTTTCTTACTGTCAAGTCGAACAATGCTTAGACAATCAATTTAATGTAACAGCTACCACGAAATGTTATACACTTTATTAACTTTCAAATATTACAATGCCGAAATACTTAACTTATAAAACAAACAAAAAATTACATAGTTTTTAGCTATTCTAGTGCGTAGCCCTCTCTAACCATAAACGCACAGAATAAAAAAAAAAAAGTGCCAAACGCACGAGCGTGTAACCAATATCATAGTGCATATATGTACGAATAGTGCGTGGGACTCGAGGACTTGATCACGTAGTCTAAAATATATTCGTGTAGAAATATGTATGAGACAGTTACATAACATGTTCTGGCGGGTAATATGACACGTGGTCCCAAGTTAGAAACATTGCAAGTATAGGAACTGTAAATACGAGTTTTTTTTCACGTGACTTTGCTTGTGAGTATTGGTTACCTTTTCTTTATGAATAACATTATTGCTCTATGATAATAAATACACAGTTTTATCAGCGTATTCTGGTTTGTTTTTACCAAATATAGTTGTTGTTTTTTCAATGTTCGTCTGTCCTTCGAACTTTTGTTTTTTGTAAATAACTATGTATAATTACTATTAGCTTGTGAAACTGATTCTACGTCACCCACGTGGTTATAGAATTGATCACTTCCCAGTCAGTAAGCAAATCGCATAGAAATAATTACGTCATGCATAATTTTAAGAAAAACGACTGGCGACGCTAAACAGATAGATTACGCTTATAACTCACGCAAAATCATAATTTGGATTTTATTTAATGACCAGGAACGTGCAGTCGTGAAATATCTACTTTCACATCGTTAGCTAACTGACCATAAACATCGATATTGGTGTTGCATGTTTCAGTAAACTTGTCACAAACATCTCTACGGGTGCTACATTCGTTGACCATAAACATCAATACTAACATTTGTTAGTAATGACCACCATAAGCCCCGCCCCTTATTAGATGAACTGACCGAAAACTAACTTCAGTGATGTCGAGAAAACCCACTTGTAGAGAAATATATATATGTAAAAACGGCTCGTTTGCGTAGAAAAATATAATTTACGTAGAAGTACGCAAAATTAAAGAAGCCTTACTTATACAACAACTTAAACCAAAATATAAACCAATACAAAGGAACGCCTTTATACCTATATTAATATAATAAAATAAAATTATATATTCAAACATCTAACACCGCCCTCTACATTCCGACACTCAGTTACACAACCCTTCCAAACATGTGTCAGCTTCCGGTCAGTTACCTCTTTCTTTCTTTGTGAACCTGATGATGACCGAAGAAGGTCGAAACGTTGTTCGCTCTTCTACGTAAAATATTTTCTCAACCCAAACGAGCCGTTTTTGCATATATATTTCGAAAACTAACTTGTGTTAAACAGAGCGCTATCCTGGTCTGATGTAAGCCGCAATCTTCCCAACAGCTACTTTCTGTTTGTCTTAAAGCGAGTGTCATCCAAGTGTTGCGTAAATCTACGTATTACCAAGTGTTGCTGGCTGGCTGTATCATCCTGGCTGGACGAAATTGTGTATTACTACCTCAAGACGAAAATTGCGAATAGACAATAAATCATTACCTTTCGTTACATATACACGTATAAACATAATTTATCGGTGACGTTAAACAAGGAGGTTATATACAAAGTTTGTTTTCATGTCAGAGAAACGATCACCCTTAAAACATGCGACTCCGCATCAGGTTGTTTTTTTTTTACATAGAATAGATTACGTTTTTATGTTCGTTTATTTGTAAAATTAATTCTTTGTTTGTAAATTAATATTCTGCCGTTTTAAGTTTTAATAAATTTATATCTCTACGAAGCAGTAGTTTCATTTTCATGCTTTAAACAATATAACGACTTTAGGACATCTGTCTACCATATAAATTCTGCCCAATTTTGTTAATTTAGCGATAACACGTATGTAACCATAGCAACAACACGTCTGCAGCTATTGTAATAACACGTCACTTCTGCAACTGTGGCATGAACTTGTCTGTAACTGTCGTAATAATAACCTTACTGGACTATATGTAATAACTGCTCGTATTACTAGGCTGGGACTATTAACGTCAGCCCATAACCATAAATATAACGATTCTGTAATTGAGGAATTAATATGTTGACCATAATAGTAACTATACGTGTCTGTAACTATAGTGATAAAGTGTTAGTGACTACCGTTATAACATGTTTATAATTAAAGTAGTAACACGTTTGTAACTACAGTAATAACATGTCTGTAACTATAGTGATAAAGCATCTGTAACGTGTGTACCCACGCGAGAAGCACGTTATTTTGTGTTCTGATTTCTTTCTGCCGCTGTGAGCTACACACTTAACAACGCACGTGTTCACGTGTACTTTGACCACGTGCCCAGTGGCTGTGATCGATAACCTGCACAAAGCTAACGTCAGTGTGACATTTAGCTAACAGGCAACAAAGAGATTCAGAAGACGCCCCACGTGACAAAAGTTTTAATAACAACAATAAAAATAAATAAGAGAATCAATTATCACCAGGATGTTCTGTACATCTTTACATAAAACCAGAGTGTCCCTCAATTATCATTATCTGTGTAAAACTTTCTTTGTGAATTTATAAGAACACGCTGACAGGTGTGGCCCGTAAGTCCCTACCCATCCATATCTTGTGTATCTGTGTGCTGTCCTCATTCTCGCTGCATAATATTATGCGACGCCATCTTCTGTGAGACATTTTCCTCAACAAAGCAGGGTTATTGTTCCAAATGCCGCGGTAACAGCTGCCTTCAACTCAACATTAGTATTATTGAATTTTACATAACATATGGATGGGTAGGGACTTACGGGCCACCCTGTAGATTATTTTACATTTGATGTATTTTATTATCTCACAGTACTGGTATATTAACTTAACGTTGACAAAAAGATCTGTCATAGTTCTGTCTAACTTTGTACGTCAGCGAAACTTTGTGTCTTAATCTAAGAATATCTCGTGCTGTCAGCATTTATGGTATCACAGATTAGGTCGTCGAAATGCCCAAAATATAAATATTTCCAATGCACGAAGAGTTTGACATGTTAATGACACAAAGAACGCCACAACACCATGCTTATCAATAACCGGAGGTTCACTACAGAATACAGGATACGGGTCTAGGACCTAACCATTCATATCTAATAAACTTCAACAATTATATATATATTTTGATGTATGTATAAATAAATAATCCTGCACGCACTTATTCTAGTATGTGTTGTTCTTATAGGAATATGAACAAACAGGCGATGCTAATTTGTGGAAAGGTTTGTGGAAACAAACATATCACATTTCAATTCTTGACGAAACAAAGATCATTTTCCCAAACTAAAGTCGTTCTTTTAGTGATGGTCGTTCAACGGTTACATTGTATATTAAATACATCATTCAGCCAAAGTTGTTCAACAGGTAAACTGTCTATTAAATATAACATTCAGTCAGCATCCTTCGTAAAGTGTAGCGAGCGATCAATCAATCCTTCTTTGTTCTTCTTTTAAGCCTTGTATTTTTCTCAAATCCTTCATCAGGTTAAAATTTTGGTTTGTTTTTGGTTTTTACAAACGTCTTCTGGCTGATCCGAGATTCAAGCTCGGACACGACTATATAAGTTATTCCTACAAGCAATTCCGGTTTTGGTTCTTGTTTTCCACCGGTGTTTCCAGCTATTTTCTAAAGCCCTACATTTGATTAAAGGATTAATTCTATTAAGTGCTCCTTTGGCCCGGCGTGGCCAGGTGGTTGATGCACTCGACTCCTAATCTGAAGATTGCAGGTTCGAACTCCCGTTACACCAAACATGTTCGCCCTTTCAGCTGTGGGTACGTTATGATGTGACGGTTAATTCCACTATTCGTTGGTAAAAAGAGTAGCCCAAGAGGTGACGGTGGGTGGTGATGATTAGCTCTTCTCTCTCTCTAGTCTTACACTGCAAAATTAGGGACGGCTAGTGCACGTAGCCTTCGTGTAACTTTACGCGAAATTCAAACCAAAAGCAAAAACCTTTATTGTTCGTTTAAGTGTGTCCAGTGGTTTCTTTACGCGTTTCCAAAGTTAAGCTCAACTCAGAACTAACGTCGTTAAGTTTCTACTGAGGTTTATGAAAATCATTTCTGGTTTGACCTTTTAACTTGTTTTCACAGGTTCTTAAAACTTCAAATTCACCTTCGGGGCTTATTTCTGTATTCTGAAGCTTTACCGTAGTTCCATTCAATGTATTGTTCCTTAAATATCTCTAGTGTGAATATAAAGTCCTTCTAGGATCTGTTCCTTTAAATGTCTCTAGTGTGAATATGAAGTCCTTATATGATTTGTTCTTTTAAATATCTCTAGTGTGAATATGAAGTCCTTCTATGATTTGTTCCTTTAAATATCTCTAGTGTGAATATGAAGTCCTTCTAGGAACTTGTTGCTTTAAATATCTCTAGTGTGAATATGAAGTCCTTCTATAATTTGTTCCTTTAAATATCTCTAGTGTAAATATGAAGTCCTTCTAGGGACTTGTTCCTTTCAATATCTCTAGTGTGAATATGAAGTCCTTCTAGGATTTGTTCCTTTAAATATCTCTAGTGTGAATATAAAGTTTTTCTAGGGACTTGTTTCTTTCAATATCTCTAGTGTAAATATGAAGTTCTTCTAGGGACTTGTTCCTTTCAATATCTCTAGTGTGAATATGAACTCCTTCTAGGGACTTGTTCCTTTTAATATCTCTAGTGTGAATATGAAGTCCTTCTAGGATTTGTTCCTTTAAATATCTTTAGTGTGAATATGAAGTTTTTCTAGGGACTTGTTCCTTTAAATATCTCTAGTGTGAATATGAAGTCCTTCTAGGGACTTGTTCCTTTCAATATCTGTAGTGTAAATATGAAGTTTTTCTAGGAACTTGTTGCTTTAAATATCTCTAGTATGAATATGAAGTCCTTCTAGGATTTGTTTCTTTAAATTTCAATTTCAATTTTATGTGTTTAAAGGATATCAGTAGTAGTTTTCTGAACTTCTAATGTCTTATTATTCAGTTTCTAAACATTCATTTTCCTTCTTACTAGTTCTATGATCTCCCTCAATTGTATGTCTTACTTTGACGAAATAAGAACTTTTACGATATTTTCAAACAGCTATTAATGAAATATATTTTACTTTTCTAATGAGACTAGAAAGAAAAAATAGCGATAAAAACTTATGATCCGTGTTATGTGGCGCCATCTAACGTTGTATTCTTAATATAAAATTTTAAAACACTAGTCGGTTTTTAACAAGTCATAAATTTTAGTACTATACGTATAATGTTCCATATTTTTATTTGTCGTAATTAACTCAGTGTTGCAATGAATTTTGCTTTTGTGATAAATATTAAACGTTCTTTTTAAAGATACGTTCGGTTCTTTGTGTTTTAGTTGAGCCTCTACCAACAAATAAAGATGTTGAGGTCGTCCCATTCTTGAATATCCTGCATCTCACTGACCATAAAAAAAGCATGGTTGTTTGAGAAACAGTCCAGCAACTTTTACACTTTGACCTTGAATCAGTTTAGAATATTTAACATTGTTTAAAGCATCAACCTGCCAAGACTGTTTGAGATTGACTCAATAAACTAGTAGTAATTAAGCAACAGGATTTACAAAATAGAAATAGGGTTAAGTTCATAGTGTTTACAAAATAGTTTTGGTTGAGATTGGCCCAACAGGTTCAAGGGTTAGGGTACACACAAACACACATATCGTATTTATATATGAAAAGTTACTTGTCGTAAGACAATTGTTTTTTATCAAATGGTTTATATAGATACTGTTATGCCCCGCCCTCCCAGTGGCACAGTGGTATGTCTGCGGACTTACACACTAAAAACCGGGTTTCGATACCCGTGGTGGACAGAGCACAGATAGCCCATTGTGTAACTTTGTGCTTAATTCAAAACAAACAAACAGATACTGTTCTTATCAGTGCTGTGTGTGTTGTATCCAGCCCGGCTTGAAGAGCCCTGGATTGAGGGAAACTCGTCTTCAGCAAGGGGTGACAAACATTGTGTGGTTGGAATATTAATATTAATAGCTAGTATAACATAGATATTTGAAATATAATTATGAGTGTTGTCTAGTTATTTATCCTACTAGTCCTCACTTTGTGTTTCTCAAGAGGACAAAAACATTATAGTTTTCATATAGACCAAACATCTTATGGTGTTTAAAGTAAAACGTCATTAACTGTTTGTTTGTTGAGTTTCGCGCACAGCTATTCAAGGGCTGTGTGCTTTAGGATTGGTCAAGAATTTTTTTTTCAATTCAGGAGTCTGGCCCAGTAGGCAACCTTTCATGACACGCAGGATTGAAACTCGCGACCCTTAGGTTGCGGGATGAACGCTCTGACCTCCAGGCCAGAAAAACCTAAGGGATATATGCGTTAGCTCCCCATAATTTTGAAGCTACACGAACACTATCTGCACTAGCCATCCCTAATTTAGCAGTGTAAGACTAGAGGGAAGGCAGGTAGTCATCACCACCCATCGCCAACTTTTGGGTGACTCTTTTACCAACGAATAGTAGGATTGATCGTATTGTTATAACGCCACCACGGCTAAAAGGGCAAGCATGTCTGGCGTGAGGGGGAATCGAACCCGCGACCCTCTGATTACGGGTCTGGCCATGCTGGGTCTTATAGGGAAGGTATATAGTCAATTCCATCAATTGTAAACTATTGAGCTATTTTTATCCGGCCAAATAGTGGGACTTAACTGTTACCCTTATAATGCGCTTACAACCCTAAAGAGTGGAGCGCACGTTTTTTTCGGTAACGGATCTCGAAGCATAGACCTTCAGATTCGTAGTTCGTAACGCCAACAACTAGGCCACACTCGAACCGACAGAATAATCATGATAAAATAAACAAATAATGATTTATAGGATGGATGTCCAGTACACCGTTACGCAGTTTTTTTTCATTTAATTTGTTTTTTTTTACTGAAAATAAAAGTCAGGTTGTTGAGTAACAGCGCAGTTCGTTCTTGTTTATACAACGTTTCGTTATTATTGTTAGGCGCTATATTTGTTATGGTGCAAGTTGTCCGCTTTTCAGAAAGATCTGCGGTCACAGTAATGATAGCCAGATCGAAACGTCTGGAACATCTAGCGAGTTCTAAACAATTTGATGTCGGAATGAAAGACAATTAACAATATAGTAAAATTGTTTCTCACTGGTAGCATGAACCAGCCAGTGTGTTTTCGTTTCATCTGTGAAGTGGTACAAGTACAGTTATTTTTAAGTTAGTGTTGCGCAGTTAGAGTCATTTGTAGACGTGGCCTGTAAGTTATAAGTGTTCAAACTTGTAAAAGCGTTAAGGAACAAATAACTTACCATGTTATCGTTTCAGTGTCTGAACTCTAAATTATTTTCACTAGAAAATTTAAAAGAACCCATTAACAAAAGAGCAACATTGTTATTAATCCTGTTATTTTAGGGGTCAGCCTGATTAATTTTTGTTCTCCAGCCTAGTAGTTTCTAATATTTGATTTGTTTCTGTCTGTTTAACTTATTATTTCAATCCTGTTTAGTTATTATCTCTTTTTACTTTCTCTTCGGTCTTTTATTTTTGAACATGCGCAGTGTTGCCAGCGGTCAAGCCACTTAATCGATTTATTATTTTAATAACTTTGATAAATCACTCACCCAAATATAATATTAAATAAATCAGTCACCCAAGCCTAAGATTAAATAAATCAGTCACCCAAACCTAAGATTAAATAAATCAGTCACCCAAATCTAAGATTAAATAAATCAGTCACCCAAACCTAAGATTAAATAAATCAGTCACCCAAAACTAAGATTAAATAAATCAGTCACCCAAACCTAATATTAAATAAATAAGTCACCCAAACCTAAGATTAAATAAATCAGTCACTCAAATCTAAGATTCATAAATCAGTCAAATCTAAAATTCAATAAATCAGTCACCCAAACCTAATATTAAATAAATCAGTCAAACCTACCTATTAAATAAATCAGTCACTCAAATCTAAGATTCAATAAATCAGTCATTCAAATCTAAGATTCAATAAATCAGTCACCCAAATCTAAGATTAAATAAATCAGTCACCCAAACCTAAGATTAAATAAATCAGTCACCCAAATCTAAGATTAAATAAATCAGTCACCCAAACCTAATATTAAATAAATCAGTCACCCAAACCTAAGATTAAATAAATCAGTCACTCAAATCTAAGATTCAATAAATCAGTCACTCAAATCTAAAATTCAATAAATCAGTCACCCAAACCTAATATTAAATAAATCAGTCACCCAAACCTAATATTAAATAAATCAGTCACTCAAATCTAAGATTCAATAAATCAGTCATTCAAATCTAAGATTCAATAAATCAGTCACCCAAATCTAAGATTAAATAAATCAGTCACCCAAACCTAAGATTAAATCTTCTGTTATTCTCTTTCTTTCTCTCACCGCTATCTATTGAAAAACAAACCATCAACTGAAATGAAACTGGAAACTGTATAAACTTATTCGGACGAAGTTGAGGAGTTATGTTTATAATAACAGGTATAGAAACCAAGTAAAAATTCTCTATAATAGGATTAGTTCCAACTATACTTTTTATGTTGTATTCTTTCGCTCATTAATTCATTCGGCTGAAGTTCTCTCTCTCTGCTTGTTAATCTGTAGGTTTCACCATTTTAATTTCCTTAATGTTCTTTTAAAGAAATAGGTCGGATTATTTTATTGTTCTGTTTTGAAAATGTTTTACGACGTAAAGAGAAAACACGAACATTGTTTTATTAATACACTTATTAATGTGCCACATTTATTCACTTTTTATTTTCTGGATGAAACTAAACGTTAGTTCTGTTATATTTCACGGTTGATAACTGATGTTACATCGGTACAAAATATTGTAGACAAGCAAACAAATGGACAGGAAAATACTAGATAAATCTGACTTACACGTATACTGAATAATAAGAAAGAAAACTGTTTGGAACAGCTCGTGACTGATATAACAACACATTTTAGACAAATTGTTAATTCTGATGGATCAACTAGCAGCTGTGGAAATATATTTAATAACAAACAAGGATATATGTCTAACTTAAAACTACCAGTAATAAACCAGTGAGCAAAACGTTGCACAGTAGAGAAAATCTCGCTTTGAACGAACACTATCCTAAATTACCTTAAAAAACACATATAGAAAATAACACCTTGAAGTCTGACAGATATGTAAAGATACAGTGGAGATACTGTATGATAGGTAATAATTGGCGCATATATTTTAGTTATGTTACAAATGGACTTTTAGAGTAAATCTAATTTTCAAATTATATTCAAGTATTTATAGGAAGGCCATATGCATTGTTTGATAGCTGGTGTTTATATGCGTATTAGAAAGGTAATTCTAAAGTGTTTGTTTGTTTTGTTTTGAATTTCGCGCAAAGCTACTCGAGGGCTATCTGCGCTAGCCGTCCCTAATTTAGCAGTGTGAGACTAGAGGGAAGGCAGCTAGTCATCATCGCCCACCGCCAACTCTTGGACTACTCTTTTATCAACGAATAGTGGGACTGACCATAATTTTATAACGCCCCCACGGCTGAAAGGGCGAGCATGTTTTGTGTGACGGGGACTCCAACCCACGACCATCGGATTACGAGTCGAGTGCCTTAACAGATTCTAAAGCCATTAAGGTGTGTACTTTTATTATTACCTTAGGCAAAATTATCATATACAGTTATTGGTGCGAGACATAAAAACCAACATATTCAACAAATTAAAGATTCAATGATATGTAATTTCATTAACAGACTGAAATCATGGTAGTTTTAAGATACGTGCGGGCTGAACAAAATGGTGAACTAAAATCAGCAAAAAACTGGATTCAAGACTGTCTATGTTTTATTATAGAATGATATTCTATTAGAATTCCACATTCAGAATAATATTACCAAACCGTTTTTCTTAGTATGTGATATTAATAAGTGTATAATAATTATTAAGTCATATACTGTATTAGTTAAGTAATTTTGGTTGTTTGAACAGAAGTTTTAAAAATTATAATTATAAAGAAAATGTTTGATTAATTTTAACATATTATCAATTTTAAATGTTTGTATGTAATGTTATTTACAGATATATGTGTGGATATAACGGTTACGTATAAAGCGCAATGGATTGATTATTATTTTTCATTTTCTAACAGGTGTTTGTTTGGTGTCAAACTTGTAAAGACACTGGTTTGGTCATTTTAATAACAAATGTAAAGGTACAGTACTATAGGTTGTTCTTATGGATCTTCAAGTTACATCTATTAATAGGGTTATATTGTAGACGCAAGGTTTCGATACCTATGGTGGGCAGAGCACAAATAACATATTTTTTAGCTTTGCGCTTACAACAAACGAATAAAAAAGCTTCAACATAAAAATTTAAAATTATATTTGCAAATATTTAAGTATGCGATGAAGTTAAACCATTTAACGCTTTTGTTTATTTGTTCTTCCGCACCATAAAAGTGTTTAGGTTTGACTGATATAAAAATTGAGAATTAAATTTTTGTTCTACGTGAGTATTTTTTCACTTGGACATAAAGGCTACGTGAGTGTGGCTCCATCTATGCACTATTAGAGTTATTAATTGGCAAAACATTTTTGTGCCAAAAGTGAGTGAGTTCGGACAGTAGCATCTTTCAAATGATTTCATTTTTGTTTGTTTGTTTCAGAACTTTGCGCCAAGTCGTAAAATGACTATGTGTGCATAACCATTTATGATTTGGAGTTGAAATGATATTGCAAAGATATAAACCGCCAACTCTTGTCTGATTGATTAGTGAGATTTGATTGTCACTTTTACAGCATACCAACCGTCTATAAATTTTAAGCACATTTATTCAAGTAATGGATTGCAAATAAAAAATCTTCATGCTCGTAGTCAGGAGATATCTAGTTTATTATGAACGTTTATGTCTGGGCGTTGGGTTTTTATAATTAATATATGATAGAATTTAAATCTGATGACCATTAGTGCTGCAGGGGTCGCACCGAATGATTGTTTGTTTGTTTGTTTTGGAATTTCGCACAAAGCTACTCGAGAGCTATCTGCGCTAGCCCTCCCTAATTTAGCAGTGTAAGACTAGAGGGAAGGCAGCTAGTCATCACCACCCACCGCCAACTCTTGGGCTACTCTTTTACC
This sequence comes from Tachypleus tridentatus, assembly GCF_004210375.1. Lineage (NCBI taxonomy): Eukaryota > Metazoa > Arthropoda > Merostomata > Xiphosura > Limulidae > Tachypleus > Tachypleus tridentatus. Next base: position 22,803,336 of record NC_134828.1, on the reverse strand, counting down.
AACGACTAGTGGGATTGACCGTCACATTATAACGCCCCCACGGGTGAAAGGGCGAGCATGTTTGGCGCGACCGGGATGCGAACCTCAGATTATGAGTCCCACCGAATGAAAGGGGGTGGGTGGTGAAAACAGTTAATATACGTTTGTATATATCAGTTATAAAAACAAACAAAACAAAAACGGATATCTTAACGCGGCCATGTTTATTCTGAAACGATGCATTCAATGTAGCAAAGCAAAACGTAAAACATTTCAGAATATACAACAACTGTTACAGGGAAGACGTAAATATCTCAATAAATATGACCGCCATGGCCAAGTGGTTAGGGTGCTCGATTCGTAGGAATATATCAAGATATGACTAAAGTCACGTACATCTCAAAAACATGTATAGGTATGTGCGTGTTTATTTATTTTTCTATTTGGAGGTCACACAAGGAATATCTCTTGAGTTTAAGGCCTAAAGGAAGGAAAATACCAAGGTACTTCCACGTCTTCGGCTAATATAAATGGCCCGGCATGGCCAGGAGGTTAAGGCACTCGACTCGTAATCTGAGGGTCGCGGGTTCGAATCCCTGTCACATGCTCGACCTTTCATCTGTGGGGGAAGTGTAATATAACAATAAACGCCACTATTCGTGGGTTAAAGAGTAGCTCAGGAGTTTGCTGTGGGTGGTGATGACCAGCTGCCTTCTCTCTTGCCTTACTCTGCTAAACTAGGGACGGCTAGCGTAGTTAGCTCTCGTGTAGCTTTCACAAAGTTCAAAACAAAGAGACAAACTTAATAAACTTTAAATCACCCACACTGGACTATACATTTCTTGGTACTCAGCACATGAAATAAAACAAAAACTCAACATACTAAAAAACCAAATAAACACAGCCATAAAACTATGCTCACCAGATAAAATTAAAGATGGATTAGACAAAATAAAACAATACTTCATCAACATCAATAAGTTTCCTCCACAAACCATAGAAAACATTTTACGCACACATCTAGACAAAAAGCAAAATCAACTAACAAAAGTAAATATATCCCACGATTTAAAAATCACGAAACCATATACTGCTGCATACCATATATTCCCGACATCAATAAAAAAATAACCAACATTTGGCAAAAACTCGCAACAAAATATGACATTCCAGTTGATACCAAATTTTTTAAAAATCAGGCACAAAACTAAGGTCTATACTATGTAAAAACTACACTGACAAACACCACACCAACATTATTTATAAAACACAATGTGATAACTGCCACGACTTCTATATTGGAGAAACAAGTAGAAAAAGGGAAACCAGATTCAAAGAACACAAAAAGTCACCTTCACAAGTTTTCGAACACTGCAAGTCAAATAAACACAACATAACCATAGAAAACACTCAAATACTAAATAAAGAAACAAACACAAAATTAAACAAGCCTTACTTATACAACAACTCAAGCCCAAAATAAACCAATACAAAGGAACACCTTTATACCTATATTAATAAATATAATCAAACATCTAAGCACGCCCTCTAGAGTCCTACACTCAGTTACACAACTCCCTTCAAACATGTGGTCAGCTATTGGTCAGTTACCTCTTTCTTTCTTTGTGAACCTGACGATGACAGAAGAAGGTCGTAACGTTGTTTGCTCCTCTGCATAAAAAACTTTCTCAACCCAAACGAGCCGTTTTTAGATATATAAATCTTTAAATATTTCTGTAAGGTTGGAAAATTCCTGTGTATTTTAATGTAATTTCTCTGTATTTTAATGTTATTTCTCTGTATTTTAATGTAATTTCTATGTATTTTAATGTAATTTCTATCACGTTGACATGTATTACTTTTTGTATAAAAACGGTTCAAGGTGAAGAAATAAATAAAAGTTATCTATTTGAACAGATTACTCATAGATGATGTAAACCTGGTTACACAGGTGCTCTTTCTATTGGAAGCTTAAAATGTTTTACGATGGAAAAGTTATGTATAATGTGCGTGATTTTTCTAACCGTTAGAGATTACCTACACTAGTTACGTACAATGTGCGTGGTTCTTCTAACCGTTAGAGATTACTAACACTAGTTATGTACAAAGATTGATTTAAAGGTACTTATGAGGAATCAATATTCTAAATAATCCAATTCTTTTGTTATTTACATCTAACAAAAGGTTTCTTGTCAACTTGTATTAATTACAATAAGGATATTTCGTGTGGACATGTGAAAACTGAACATTTAAAAGAAGTCCGAATTCTCACTCATACATCAAGAATAAAAGAATTCTACAGTAGGCGTTGCTCATTAACACAGAGTTTGGTACTTCGTGTTACATAACTTGTGTTAGTAAACAGCTGGAACAATGGGAAAAAGGTTTGTGTTACTTGTCAAGAAGTAACACATGTTTGTGTTGTAAAGATAGTGTAGATTTCATATATTTTTAACCGTTGACAGTTCCTTGTTGTATAGACAGTGTGGATCTCAATCGTGTTTAACAGTTGCCACAGAAAGAGAGACTTGTCAAGCGTTTATATGTTAGAAAAAAATACAATATAGCTTTCCAAGATTTCCAAAAAGCGCGGGAACTTGTTATTTAGAAGAAAGCTGTTGAACAAATAAAAAATACCGGTTTATGTGATGGCGATCTAATCACAGTATATATCTGTATGTTTACCAACATCACACAACACTTACGTTAAATGTAACTTCTCATAATCTATGTTAATGACAATTTCAATACGTGTAAATATAGATGGAATACGTTCGGACGTTTCTTATCTCGATAACACTTAATCCTGATCTATGATACAGATAAATAAGTGTTCAAATAATATCATAGCCCTCAATATCAATATTTAATTAAGATAAATAATTGTTCGTATAATATCATGACCCTCCATATCAGTCTGATAAAGCTATAGAAATGCCAAAATAATATAATAATCTTCCGTATCAGTCTCTGTGAAAGCTAAGGAAGATTTCTAATAATAGTCATTATAACATTCTATATCGATTTCTGACAAAGGTAAAAATATAATGAAATAATATTAAGTGACACACGCACACAGAGGTTTTTTATGACATCTGTAATACGTAAACGACGCAGAATAAGCTACAAATAAGAAAGACAAAGCCAAGCTCTATACAAATAAGAAAGACAAAGCCAAGCTCTATTGGAAGAGTCTTTGATCAACAAATTAATTTCCTTTGTAAACAAGTATTGAAATAAAGTCTTTGAGAGAAACCGAAACCATAAAATTACGTAACTTGATACTGAAGATTTTTCTTCGTAAAGCCTTAACTGTAATCAAATCTTAAGGATAAATCAGAATATGAAAGACTTCTTTGCCACCAGCACGTACGAACAGGCCCACGTGACTTTAACAGTGTTACGGCTGCTGTTGTTTTGTTACTTTTGAAACTGAGCAGATGTCTCGTATCCATAGTAACGTTATTGTATTCAAGGGGAAAAAGTAAATATACAAAATAGTTACGTATTAAGTTGATATCAGAGATGAGGTTTGTGAACCTGGAGGCTAAACCAACGAAGAGTCTTAAAAAACATTTCGGTTCATATTAATCACATCAGAAAACATTTCTGTGACCCGTATCTTACAGTAGAATATGTGGATGTAATCTTCACTGTCACGTTACAGGACTTGCACGGACTTTTACACTATATTCACACTGGGAAGCCTACATGTGACCTTCACATTATATTAACACAGGGAAGCCTACATGTGACCTTCACATTATATAAACACAGGGAAGCCTACATTGATCTTCACGTTATATTCACACTGGGAAGTCTGCATTTGACCTTCACATTATATTTACATTAGAAAGTTAAAGAAATGTCAAGTCATTTCAAGTCACCCCACAGCATCTCAATGGGATAAAGATCTGGGCTTTGACTCGGCCATTCCAGGTCTCTCCATTTCTTAGTTTTCAGCCAGTCCTTGGTGGATTTACTGGTATGTTTTGAGTCATTGTCGTGTTGCAGGGTCCAGTTCCGCTTCAGCTTTAATTTTCTTACAGATGGTCTCACATGATCCTCAAGCACCCTCTGATACACAGTAGAATTCATGGTGGATTCTATGATTGTGAGATGTCCAGGTCCTGCTGCAGTAAAGCAGCCCCAAACATGACACTTCCACCTTCATGCTTCACAGTTGGTATGAGGTTCTTTTCCTGGAATGCCGTATTTGATTTACGCCAAATATGTTCTCTGTTCTGGTGTCCAAATAATTCAATTTTGGACTCATCTGTCCAAAGAACATTATACCAGAAGTCCTGGTCTTTGTCTACATTCTCTCTGACAAACTTCAGTCTGGCCTTGATGTTTCTCTTAGATAGCAAAGGTTTCCTCCTTGCACACCTCCCATGCAAGTTAAACTTGTGCAGTCTCTTTCTGATTGTAGAGACATGCACTTTTACATCAACAGTAGCCAGAGCCTGCTGTAGGTCCCATGATAACATGTTAGGGTGTTTGGAGACCTCTTTCAGCATCTTGCAGTCTGTTCTCGGGGTGAACATGCTTGGACGACCAGACCTGGGCATGTTGGCAGTTGTTTTGAAAGCCCTCCACTTGTTGACTATTTTCCGGACAGTGGAATGGCTGATTTCAAAATCTTTTGGGATCTTTTTAAAACCCTTACCAGACTCATAAGCTGCTACAATTTTCTTTCTGAAGGCCTCAGACAGCTCTTTTGCTCTCACCATGATGCTCACTCTCACTTCAACAGTCAGGAGCACACCAAACTAAATGTCTGAGGTTTAAATAGGACAAGCCTCATTAAAAATGCTGAGTAACGATCTAATAATCATGTGCACCTGGTGTGATACACCTGTGTGTGAGTTGAGCCATTTTAAGTGGGAATAAATGTGGAGGTGTCCTAACTTTTTCCTCAGTTAGAATATGCATTTTTGTAGAATTACATTTACAAAAGATCTGGAAAAGTGTTTTCTTTAGTTTTAATTGTTTAGTTATATTCCTATAACCTCTCAGTATTGTTAAAATTGAGATTAAATATCTATATATCCAAAAATGTTACAAAAATACACAGGATTTCATAGGGTGTCCTAACTTTTTCACACGACTGTATATCAATATCTGATAATGTTAAAGAAATGTTAAAATAATGTTATAAACTCTTATATCAATCACTAATAAAGCTAAATAAATGTTCAGGTATTATCATAACTCTCCATAAAAGTCTCTGATAGTATGTGTTTTATTATGGCTAAACCACATTGGGCTATTTGCTGAGCTCACAGAGGCGAAGCGAATCTCTGATTTTAGTGTTATAAATCTGTAGACTTACCGCTATACTAGCGGGGAGCATCTCGAATAGTAACAAGTAGTGAATCTAAATTGTCTGATTTCCTTGTGTGATTAAGATTAGCTTTATTCTTTTTTATCGCGTGAGGCTGAAAAGTAAAAGAGTGAAATAAACGTTCTGTCTTTGTGTTATAATGGTTACGACAACCTTGCGTTAGCGTGGGTACACCCTGGCCCTGCGTTACAATGGTTGTAAGAAAGGTTGTTGTTGATGCGAAACGTTTTTTCGCTTTTATATATTATAAACATGAAACTTAGATTCTTTTATTTTTTAAAGTATATACAAAACTTAAATACCGTTACTTACGGGAACTGTCTGAAATCAGTTAAGTTTAGAAATCGGGTCATCCCTTAAGTAATGTCCGATTTGAGGTTCATAAAAAGAGAAAGGATTTCAAACGCTTTTAAAGTTATTTAATCAATAACACTGTGTTAAACAAATTATGTTCCTGGATAGTATGTGTTATTTCTTAATTGCTTATGTTCTAAAAGTACAAAAAATGGCCATTATTCCCTTCAAACTTTGGTTTTGTGACCTGGATAATGAAATTTAGAAATTAACCTATTTTATATGCAAAAACGGGCAAATTTGCACATTTTCATTTACATAAGGTCTGAATAAAACAACATATGAATCAAGATTTACATGTATACAAAAATGTTTAGAAGTGAGTAGTTTTTCGAGATTTACGACTGTAATGTAAATCACTTTCACGACGTATCAGACCCCAAATATAGTCTCGGCATTAAACTTCGTTAGACCAAGATATCTGATCAAGCCACTGAAGTTTCTTTGGTTGGGGTAGTGTGGGTTTCTCTCACTAGCTGCACCTCTGAAATTGTAATCTGGATCTGGATTTAAGCTATTATCTGCGGCGCTTAACATTTCTATAATATATCTATTTTTCATCTCCAGTCACTAACCTGTTCAAAAAGAGTGAGTTACGTTCACGAGAGTGCAGAGAAGTGTAAATGTCCACTCTTGCTCTAAGGTTGGCTTCTGTCAAATGATGGGGACCCATTTCTAAGTTTTGACACCTTTCCAAGATGTTGCAGATGACGATGAACTGTTGAATTGGTTGAATTAAGCTTCTGTGCTAGTTCTTCAACTGTTATAACACAATCTTCATCAAGTGCAGCCAGCAGCAAGTCATTATTAAACTCAACAGGATGACCTGATCATGGCGCATCTCTTAAGCTGTAGTCACCTGATCTGAAATTCTGAAACCACCTTTGACATTTTCTTTCATTGAGAGACTCAGCACCATAAACACCTTGAATGTTTCGTGTAGTTTCTGCTGCACTATTGTCTTTATTAAACTCATAAAGTATTATATGTCTAATGTGCTCCTCAGACACATCCATCTTCATAAGGGTTTATTTGATTAACGATCTTAAAAAGTGGAGTTGGGTTAGTTTCTTTTATTTGTCTGAACATTTTTATACACGTTCTACTATATATTTTAGTCATTAAAGCCTTCTACAAAGACAGAAATAATGATGCACTTTTTTATATTACATTTTGAGACATTACTTACGGGATGACCTGATATCCTTAAGTAAACGTCTATATTGTTAGAAGCAGATGCGATATATACGACTGTTAAACTCTTCAAAACTTGTTATTACAGAAGTTGTTATCGTTCATGTTAATCCAGAATGATGTTGGAACTTCTTATAAAACGATATTCTGTATGTAAGAGACGAAGAGTAGTTAGTTAGATCACAAGCATGTTCTGAGTTGTTTTTTTTTTTTCATGTATATACAAGTCTCCCATACCCTGTTAAACCTCTGAGAAACTAAGTCTGGATTTTTGTGAATAAAGAGAACCGATAAAACAGAATCATTATCAGCTCCTGTGATTCAATGAAATATTTTCTGAAGGAAGTTTATGTGAGGTTATGATATCTCACGAAACGTCTGCCTGTATCTTAGATAGACGGGTAAGTAGACAACAGATGGACAAACGAGCAGATTGGTTTGTTTTATAGTTAAGCGTATAGCTGCACAATGGGCTGTCTAAGCTCTGCCCACTACGACTATCGAGACGCAGTTTCTAGCGTTTAAGTCCGCAGACATGTCGCTTTGACAGTGGAGGACAACAGACTGGCAGGTGTGCTGTTACAAAAAGTTGTATGTATATTTCATATAAAGACGAATAAACAAAGAGATGATCAGATAGATATATGTTTACTCTGATACAAAATTGTTTCTGTTTCATAGACTGAACATCGGCGAATGGTTTGTTTCTTTTGTTGTGAATTTCACGTAAAGCTACACGAGGGCTATCCGCGCTAGCCGTCCCTAATTTAGCAGTGTAAGACTATAGGAAAGGCAGCTAGTCATCACCACCCACCGCCAACTCTTGGGCTGCTCTTTTACCAACGAATAATGGGATTGACTGTGACATTATAACGCCCCCACGGCTGAGAGGGCGAGAATGTTTGGCGCGACGGGGATGCGAACCCGCAACCCTCAGATTACGAGTCGCACGCCTTAACACGCTTGGCCATGCCGGGCCAAACACCAAATGATAGATACATATTTATTAAAGTGCATACATTTAATGTTGACATAACAAAGAGAACATTTAAATTATAGCAGAAATACGCGCCCTCTGGACAAGTATAACTGTTAGTTCCTGTGGAAAACTACTGGGTTTGCGCTCTTTTCTGGAATTGTCTGACAGTTCCATAGCGATGTACTTATACGCGACATTCAATGATGTTTACCATCCATGAGAAAATGATTTTATTGATATTTTAGTATAAAAAGGAGCTATCATCACAACATTACATTAGAGAGTAGATTTTATTAAAGTGTTTAGTTGTAGACACAGTCATCAACGAAAGTACTTTGTTCTCTGTCGTAATTCTCATGAGATTTTCACTAAAGAAAAACAAATAATTTTAAGTTTTTTTATTGCTTTATATTTAAAACTTACTTCTATTTGTTCCCCGCTAGTATAGCCGTAACTCTAGGGATTTACAACGCTAAAATTGGCGGTTTGATTCCTCTCGGTGGACTCAGCAGACAGCACGATGTGGCTTTGCTATAAGAAAACACACGCATATACTTTTAAGTGTTTGTGACTTTTATTGGTAAGATCTGAAACATATAATTTTTGTGAACATTTTAACTGCTTTATTTATTGCTCGACTATAAAAATACTGGCTAGTTATAAATAATATTACTCAGCTATGATTGGTGGCGATCCGTGCGGTAGTTTCTGAGATCCGAGTTTTGGATATGCACATCGCAAGCTCAAATTTAATGAGATTTCGCATCAAGTATTCTTCAGAGGAGGTTGGAGGTATCAATGTATGTCCCTTTGCAGCAGGAGGTTGGAGGTATCAATGTATGTCCCTTTGCAGCATTGCTCCAGTATAGGACCCGGTATAAGTTAGTCGAGTCAACTCGACTTAGGCTGTAGTTAGCTTTGTTCATTTGTTTCTGTGCGAGAGCTTTCTCTGTCAGACTTACGTTTCGTAAGTATTACGTACGCTTTTTTTTTTTACTCTTGACAACACACAGTTACGTAGATTAATTTCACTAAGACATTTCGAATGGAGGTTCGTATTATCTAATTATTTTAACTTGTTCATCAAAAAATCTGAACCAGAGCGTTGTTCACGAAAGAATCTAAACCAGGGCGTTGTTCACAAAAAATATCTGAACCAGGGCGTTGTTCACAAAAATATCTGAACCAGGGCGTTGTTCACAAAAATATCTGAACCAGGGCGTTGTTTACCATCAAAGCTGCACCGTCGTAGAATGGTCGTGACATCTGGTATACTGAAACAAGAAACCAGAAAAACAAAATGGATGGAAATGGGTTTTAACGTTTTTCATTTTAAACTTGTTTCTGTTTTGCTATGAAATATTATTGGTTGACGAATTGGTAATTAAAAAACAAAGATAACATTCGAATTAAATTAAACTAATTTCTTTTTTTTTTCTAAATTCAAAATATACTTTAATAATATGAATACGAGACTTTCGAATTGGGCTTAAGATGCCGCAAACCTTACACCTATTACTCAGGAATTATTAATAAGATAGAGAATTTTTTTGGAGACTTTACCCCATCTCCAGAGTGGTCTATGCTACCGGCTTTTTTTTTTCATTTTAAATAAACTTTAATCACTAGTTTTCCTCATTTGAAATTTTTGTTTGCGAAAGTAAAGTTTTATATTGTAATGGCTATTTGTCAAGTGGTGTAGACTAGACTGATGCGAGACAGGAGTTGTGGTACGTTGAGTACAAAAATTATGTCATCCGCTGAGTCTGAGGGTTATAAAAACTTCCTGAAATTTGAAAGTCAAGAGAAATATGACAGACTCACTCATACTGTAATATCAGTTTATTATTACTAGCTATTTAAAATTCTTTGAGTTCCTTTTTTCTTAAATATCTATAAATCCGATGGATCCTCTTAAGTTGTAACTTTGAGCTTCATTTTTCCAGAACGTCTGTCGTTTTTTTACGTTAATATCAAAACTAAGTTTAACCTAAAATTTTGAAAATGTAGAGAGGGTTATCAAAAAAGTGGCCAATCTTGAAAATGTTGTCCATTTTTTTATATCTTTTATTAGATAACAGAAAAATATGTAAAACTATATGTTTTTAGAATACACTCAACGAGATTTGTTCAAATATAATCTCGAAACCCAATTTTTAACACTGGCTTTTGTAAATACGTGAAGTTTTCCTGATTTTAAGTTACGTTTTCTCATAAATAGTGTTGTGCACCTCCTACAGTTTTTTAGATCATTTTACTCTGATTAGCCTACAAAATGGTTTTAAAAGTGTTTTAGTTGTGGTGTCGTTAAAATAGAAATAAGAGAACCGATGTTATTGAATGACCAGGTCAACCACCTGGTGTTAATACAACTGAAAACTTATGGGCTGTAGAGTTAAACTGATTAACGAAAGATTGCAAGCCAAACACGGAGGATGAACTTTTTGAAGTTCTCAAAGAAAGATTTCAGTCAATCACTCAATGTTTGTGAGAAAACGTAACTTAAAATCATGAACATTTCACGTATTTACAAAAGCCAGCGTTAAAATTAGGATTTGAGATCATATCTGAACAGATCTCGTTGAGTGTGTTATAAAAATACACAGTTTTTGTTATCTTTTTCTGTTATATAATAAAAGATATAACAAATTAACAATATTTTCTAGGTGGAGCCACTTTTTGTCTACCCCTGTACTTATTTAAAATGAGACGTAAATCTTCTTTCATAAATATTAACCCTCTCTTGTCTTATTATTTAAAAATACATTAACTGTAAAAGTAATATTATAATTACTTTGTCATTCATTTAAGTATTGAGTGAAAATTTTTAATTACGTCATATGTGATAGAAAACAATTAAATAGTAATCCTTCTTCTGAAGCTTCGGTCAGTCTCAGACGACTTCCAACTGTTTGTGAAGTTCATTTCTATCATTCTTTAAAACACAGCTTTATTTAAACATATCAGTACCATAGAGAGACCCTAAGTTCCAGTTTGTCAGTTTTGATAAACTGTCCCCAAGTGGCACAACAGTTTGTCTGCGGACTTATACTGCTAAAAATCGAGTTTCGATACACATGGTGTGCAGAAGACAGATAACCTTTAGTGTAATTTTGTGCTCAATAGCAAACAACAACACCAATGACGCCCTCTGTTATTAACTCTGTTCGTACCCTCTTCAACAGTCTAGAAGACAAAGGTCGTTCTTTTAATTTTTATTAGCTGAACACGACTATAGCAGGCTCGACAATGTTTTCGAGTTTATACAGTAACTGTTTTCTATCACTTAAACAACGTGTCATCTTGAGTGCTTGTTTTCTTTTACTGGTTTTTCTGAACCGAACTTCACAATACACGTGTCAGTGTTTCACATTCTTCTGACTTCTCTAATGACTTCAAACTTACCTCAGTTTTCGATCAATCTCGTATAGATTTTCGTTCTTCGGTTCATTTACAACCTTAATTCCTCTAGATTTCTTCTTTTTCTTGTAGAGTGAGATCATCTTCCTCTGTTTACCAATCCACACTTTGCCATATCTGGATCTTGTGAAGCAATAGAAGTTTCTTCTTTTTGTTGTAGAGTGAGATCATCTTCCTCTGTTTACCAATCCACACTTTGCCATATCTGGATCTTGTGAAGCAATAGAAGTTTCTTCATTTTGTTCTAAAGTGAGATCATCTTCCTCTGTTTACCAATCCACACTTTGCCATATCTGGATCTTGTGAAGCAATAGAAGTTTTAATTCTTAAACTAGTGTTCTTTTTCTACTGCCTTCAGGTTTTGAAACTTGATCGAAACAAGTGAATCGCATGTTTTCCAATGTGAAGACTGGATTCTACATCTTTACTTAATATTAATTAGAAACTTTCACGATCATTCATCTCGTTAATACAACTAGTACCGTGTTTTTGTGACAGGCCACGCGTCATGACGAATTATTTATATTACAAAACTGGGTAACCAGATGTTTTGAAGTCCTATGATTAGTTTTAAATTATCTGGCAGTTATTTCTGTGTATTAATACGTGGACAAAAAATCTGTTTTCCTTCAGATGTTTTCTTTTATATAAATCTGTACACACTAGGTAAGTAAGCATTCACTAGCCTGTCAGCTAAGCTGAAACATGCATAGTCCCGAATGTGAATATAACGTGAAGGTCACATGCAGGCTTCCCTGTGTTAATATAATGTGAAGGTCACATGTAGGCTTCCCAGTGTGAATATAGTGTAAAAGTCCGTACAAGTCCTGTAACGTGACAGTAAAGATTACATCCACATATTCTACTGTAAGATATGGGTCGCAGAAAGGTTTTCTAATGTGATTATTATGAACCGAAATGTTTTTTAAGACTCTTCGTTGGTTTAGCCTCCAGGTTCACAAACCTCATCTCTGATATCAACTTAATACGTCACTATTTTGTATATTTACTTTTTCCCCTTGAATACAATAACGTTACTATGGATACGAGACATCTGCTCAGTTTCAAAAGTAACAAAACAACAGCAGCCGTAACACTGTTAAAGTCACGTGCGCCTGTTCGTACGTGCTGGTGGCAAATAAGTTTTTCATATTCTGATTTATCCTTAAGATTTGATTACAGTTAAGTCTTTACGAAGAAAAATCTTCAGTATCAAGTTACGCGATTTTATGGTTTAGGTTTCTCTCAAAGACTTTCTTCAATACTTGTTTACAAAAGGAAATTAATTTGTTGATCAAAGACTCTTCCAATAGAGCTTGGCTTTGTCTTTCTTATTTGTATAGAGCTTGGCCTTGTCTTTCTTATTTGTAGCTTATTCTGCGTCGTTTACGTATTACAAATGTCATAAAAAACCTCTGTGGGCGTGTGTCACTTAATATTATTTCATTATATTTTTACCTTTGTCAGAAATCGATATAGAATGTTATAATGACTATTATTAGAAATCTTCCTTAGCTTTCACAGAGACTGATATGGAAGATTATTATATTATTTTGGCATTTCTATAGCTTTATCAGACTGATATGGAGGGTCATGATATTATACGAACAATTATTTATCTTAATAAATATTGATATTGAGGGCTATGATATTATTTGAACAGTTATTTATCTGTATCAAAGATCAGGATTAAGTGTTATCGAGATAAGAAACGTCCGAACGTATTCCATCTATATTTACACGTATTGAAATTGTCATTAACATAGATTATGAGAAGTTACATTTAACGTAAGTGTTGTGTGATGTTGGTAAACATACAGATATATACTGTGATTAGATCGCCATCACATAAACCGGTATTTCTTATTTGTTCAACAGCTTTCTTCTAAATGACCAGTTCCCGCGCTTTTGGAAATCTTCAAACTTTATATTGTTGTATTTTGTATAATGTATAAACACCCTCAGTCAGCGGTTTTAGATTTTTATATCTCTTTCATGTTAGCGTTTTGAAAAAGTGACATGAAAATAATGCATTCAAAAGTGTGTTTACTTGTTGAATTTCGCGCTAAGCTATTCGAAGGCAATCTGCGCTAAGTGTCGCTAATTTAAAAGTGATAAACTGGAGGGAAGGCAGCTAGTCAACACCACCTATCGTCATTATTTTGGACTACGCTTTACCAAGAAATAGCACGATTGATCGTCACATTATAACGTTCTCGAAGTTAAAATGGCGGGCAAGTTCTGTGACGGGTTTGGATCCCGCGATCTACAGAATACGGGTCGAGTGTCCTAACCTCCAGGGATATTTTTTATTATTTATCACATCCCTTATTAAAATAGTGCTTTCATTTTGAGACATTCATCCGCTTACCCGATGACTTAACTAAGTGTAAGGGCTTATAAAACAAAAACAGTATTCAATGCGCGCAGTGAGCACAGAATGGATATTCTACAGCGTAGTTTTGCGTTTAGTAACAAACAAGCAAACTTTGTAACTCATAATGGTTTTGCCTTTAAGGGATTGTTTGAAAACACGCTCCGGTTTATTTTAATGCTTTCACTCGGGAAACAAATTTTGAGGACTCTATATAAGGTTAAATAAATAAGCAGGATCGCAATGTTTCGCACAAATTTCACTCCAAGGTATTGACTGTAATTAAGCACTATGCTACACAATGGGCTAACTGTGCTTTGTCCGCCACAGGTATCGAATCTCGGTTTCTAACGTTGTAAGTCCTCAGACAGACTGCAGCGCCTCTAGTGGGGATTTAAAGAAATGCTATTATTGAATTTTAAAGAGATATGAAACTGCAGCGCCTCTAGTGGGGACTTAAAGAAATGCTATTATTGAATTTTAAAGATATGAAACTGCAGCGCCTCTAGTGGGGACTTAAAGAAATGCTATTATTGAATTTTAAAGAGATATGAAACTGCAGCGCCTCTAGTGGGGACTTAAAGAAATGCTATTATTGAATTTTAAAGAAAGGTAGGCAGGAAAACCATGCCATTTAGACATCCATATCACCAAACACTTTTATAATAATAAAAACGTCTGATATATAGGCAACTGAAATTTTATCAGACTTTGTTACTAGAAACTGGATGGCTGCGTAATATCTCAGAAATGTTTACCCTTCTAGTGATTCAATGGTAAATCTGAAGGCTAATAACGTTAAAAGTCGGATTCCGATACCCCTGGTGGCCATAGCATAGATTCCCATTGCGTAACTTCGATCTTGACGGCACCCGAACAAGTGTTTTGAAGGGAATTTTTCTTTGTTTATTTGTTCAATGTGTTGTTTTGAATGTAAAATAACACCAACTAAGAGTTGGAATCTAAGCAGCAGTTTATTATGAGTAGTATATCTACTGGATGCACGAAAATATCCGTAATTCAAAATAGAAGATAGGAAAGAAAAAAATGGTAATATTTTCTTTGTTAGTTGTCTGTGTGGGATTCATACGATCGTTAGAAGAACTCTAGTTAAGTGGATATGAATGGAAGTGATAGATTTATAATTAATTGCTTTGCAGAGAAAAATATCACATTTACATCGCTCATGGCAACTTTATAGATGTACTCTTAACACTTATGCAGGTACGAGGGTTAAGTTTTATGAGGTATAATTTATTTCTCGTGCAACGTCATCACAAGGTTTTCCACAATGAGTATGTAGGTGAGCTAAAAATTACATAAATCGAAATATTTATAGTGTTTTAGCTTGTATTTTGTCTTAGATCGTGAACAATGTTAAACACTGTTAGATTTTTACTTATGAGCTCGCCCCAGTGGATCAGTGATAAGTCTGCGGACTTATGACGCTAAAAATCGAGTTTCGATATTCGTGGTGGGCATAGCAAAGATAACCCATTGTGTATAAAATTAATCTATTAGAATTAGATCATCTAACGTATTTCGATCTTTTGTGATCAGAATCGAACGTGGTCTAATAGTAAGTAAAGCAGAGGGTTCAAGGTTCGCGCCGCGATTCCGCTGAATACTTTCCACACTTTCAACTGTGGATGTGTTATAAGAGTGACAGTCGGTCCTATTATTAATTTCAAGAATGGATAAAGCTCTTGTAACAGCAGGCGCTACCATATTTTCTATCACTGGTTTAAAATTAAGAACAGTTATATTTGAATCTTGATCTGGCTGTTTAATCAACGTTCTCTGGTTGAAATTTTCAATGTAACCTGGAAGAGTATAGATAACCTCAGTTTAAATGCAGGTTAATAACACACCACTTTATTTTACAAAGGTACAACCATCTTATTTCTTACAAAGAGCAAATAAGAAAATTTCCAAACACCACAAGTTCACAAACTTTGTCGAAATTCATTAATAATAAGATGACAGCTTAAACGTTCGCGTAATACAGATAGTGCGCATGTTCAGAAATGTCTCCAAAAACTGACGACTTGTAGAAAGAACACAATTGTTTTAGGTAAAACAAGGTCACAAACGCTAAGGTGCTTCATTAAGTCGGGAATAACCTGTTTGTCACTGTTTAACTGTTTATTTTTCTTTTATTGTAAACAACAATCGATTTGATATTTTTTATTCAACAAAGTCAGATTCATTAAAATATGATTATTTATTTAAAATATTAATATTTTGAAATATCGAGTTTCCAACGAATAGAAATATTCAACAATGGACACAAAAATGTACACGCATATATACAGTTCAGAAGAATATCTCGTAACCATTTAAGCCAAATGTGTGTCTATAGGAAAAACGAAGAGCCTGACACCTAGTACCATGTTGCACAAACATTGTTTCCTAATGTTTTATTTTTCTTTTGTTTTCGTGCTAATCAACGAAAAACTTTTTTGTTTGTTTGTTTTGAACTTCGCGCAAAGCTACTCGAGGGCTATCTGCGCTAGCCGTCCCTAATTTTGCAGTGTAAGACTAGAGGGAAGGCAGCTAGTCATCACCACCCACCGCCAACTCTTGGGCTACTCTTTTACCAACGAATAGTGGGAGTAATCGTCACATTATAATGTCCCCACGGCTGAAAGGGCGAGCATGTTTGGTGCGATCGGGATTCAAACCCGCGACCCTCGGATTACGAGTCGAACGGCTCAACATGCTTGGCCGATGCCCGGCCCGAAAACTATTTTAACCTACACGAGTGTTTTTTTCTTTTTTTTAATTTATAGGCTCTTTATGAACTTGTATTGTATTATAGAAACTAATAAAATCTTAAAGGGAACTTTACAATAACTGAAGATTGTAGTTTCGTTTGTTACATACTTATAAACAATCACGATTATTTTTTGTTTTGACATTTGTTTGTCTTATTGCATTTTGATATTAAATTTTTTTTGGGGGGGCTGAGACAAGAGTGTAACAAATGCTAAGTGGTTGGTAACTGGTACTAAGATGATGGTTTCCGCTTGAAGCTGGGATGAGATTGCGTCCACGAACTTAACTTTTTCTCATTAGCTGGGGCCTGGCATGGCCTAGCGCGTTAAGGCGTGCGCTTCGTAATCTGAGGGTCGAGGGTTCGCGCCCGAGTCGCGCCAAACATGCTCGCCCTCCCAGCCGTGGGGGCATTATAATGTGACGGTCAATCCCACTTTTCGTTGGTAAAAGAGTAGCCCAAGAGTTGGCGGTGGGTGGTGATGATTAGCTGCCTTCCCTCTAGTCTTACACTACTAAATTAGGGACGGCTAGCACAGATAGCCCTCGAGTAGCTTTGTGCGAAATTCCAAAACAAACAAACAAACTCATTAGCTGTATTGAAAATACATACGTGTGAGCAACAGACGCGAATTGGTATTAAGAAGATGTGTACATTTTCCCTTTGAGCTGGTTTGACAGTACATAACACGTGCTCAGAATACGAAAACTGGCATTAAGAGCATATTGACAGTAAAACGTGTCTTAGAAGTTAACAAAATGACAATAGTTCTAAAGACGAGAACAATAACATTTAATTATAATGTTGCTGAACGAATGTTTTATTGACAAAAGTGTCGATACTCAAGTGTCCCCCAAAAACAAATTGATCTACGGAAACGTGATTGTTTCTTTCAAGAACTATTTGAACCAACCGACAGATTGGAATTAAAAACCAATAAAGGATCAGATGTCGCGCGCCACCATCTGTCAGTCAACACGTGGATATATCAAGAACACAAGCCTCATCGTCCAAACTTTGTACTTGTCGTTTTGTCAATTAAGTTTGTACATTGTAAACGCACGTGCTCAGTCTCGTTATTGCTCATACTTTTGTTCGTCTTTAAAACATGTTGACGTTCTTAAGCCTACTGTAAACCTCATTGAAAACGTTAACTGTATTTATGTACAGTCTTTAAAACATGTTGACGTTCTTAAGCCTACTGTAAACCTCATTGAAAACGTTAACTGTATTTATGTACAGTCTTTAAAACATGTTGACGTTCTTAAGCCTACTGTAAACCTCATTGAAAACGTTAACTGTATTTATGTACAGTCTTTAAAACATGTTGACGTTCTTAAGCCTACTGTAAACCTTATTGAAAACGTTAACTGTATTTATGTACAGTCTTTAAAACATGTTGACGTTCTTAAGCCTACTGTAAACCTCATTGAAAACGTTAACTGTATTTATGTACAGTCTTTAAAACATGTTGACGTTCTTAAGCCTACTGTAAACCTCATTGAAAACGTTAACTGTATTTATGTACAGTCTTTAAAACATGTTGACGTTCTTAAGCCTACTGTAAACCTCATTGAAAACGTTAACTGTATTTATGTACAGTCTTTAAAACATGTTGACGTTCTTAAGCCTACTGTAAACCTCATTGAAAACGTTAACTGTATTTATGTACAGTCTTTAAAACATATTGACGTTCTTAAGCCTACTGTAAACCTCATTGAAAACGTTAACTGTATTTATGTACAGTCTTTAAAACATGTTGACGTTCTTAAGCCTACTGTAAACCTTATTGTAAACGTTAACTGTATCTATGTACAGTCTTTGAAATATGTTAGTATTATTAAGCCAACTGTAAACCTTATTGAAAATACTAACTGTATTTATATACAGTCGTTAAAACACGTTGGCGTCCTTAAGCCTATTGTAAAGCTTATTGAAAACGTTAACTGTATCTATATATATGAGAATGTAGTGAAAGTAAGACGATACGGTTTGATGCAACGTTCCAACACTAACTGTAGTGCTGGTATGCAGTACATACAAGTGATTGTATCAACATTATTCCATATTTTGATTCAACACGGAAGTTTTCAGTCTACATTATCGAGTATGAAAATTTACTACCGTTCAAAGCTTATCCAAGTCAGGTGTGACATGTGTTCGCGATTTAAGGATAATTTGTTAATACATTCCAAACTAAAACCAAAACCTTTTAGTTCAAACTTAGACGGACTCATTCCTGTGAACATTAGAACGGGTACAGTCAAATGGTTCAGCCAACACACATTAACATTTGTACGAAATGTGCTTAGTTCGAGCACTGTTATTGTACCGTTAAAATGTAATTACTGATACTTATATATATAGTACACTTGGCTGTCGGTACATTAACTAATGTACTCGCATGATTCACGTTTCTTTCTCTTTATACTTTGCTTACAGCTTCATCTGTTGTCTTCATTGGAACAGATCGCGAAGTGGGCGAGTGAGGTCTTACGTTATCATCCACGCCATCTACTATAGGGGTCGCTGCTGTTGTTGGGACTCCCTGCTGTCGTTTCGAAAGTCGGACAAACATATCTCTTTGAATGAATGTATCATACAAACTTGTGAGACGGGACTCGTACCGTTCTGTTCTAACATACTTTATCACTACCACTACTAACGCTAGGGCGTACAACAGTAACACCACCATCACATAAATGATGGCATTTGATTGGCTGTTAGCGTGCATCTCCAGGATAGCCTTATGCCCTGGCGGTAGATAGTTATCCAATGTGGCTGCAGTGGTTGTGTTGTTCAGTCTTGCGAGATGGCTCTCGTCTGATTCTCCCATAGAAATGGGCTTCATGTGCACTCCAGACAACTAAAATAAAATAATAATATTATCTGTTATGCAGATTGTTTCAGTTACGCAATTTTCTCCTTAGTTTATGGGTTACAAACATCAACAACAAGAATCAATATCTTAAAAAAAAACCACTGGTTTTATCTATAAATATACTATTATGCATTTTTACCTTTTTATTAAGAATTATTAGTCTAATGTTGAAATAGTTTCCGGACACTTTATTTAGTGCTGAAATGCTATCCGCATGGTATATTAACTTAGTGTTGGAAAAATTACCAGTTAGTTTTATTTTAGTGTTAAAATAATTTCCGGATAGTATATTAACTTAGTGTTAAAATAGTTTCCAAATAGTATATCAACTTAGTGTTGAAATGGTTTCCAGATAGTATATTAACTTAGTGTTGAAATGGTTTCTATATAGTATATTAACTTAGTGTTGAAATGGTTTCCAGATAGTATATTAACTTAGAGTTGAAATGGTTTCTAGAGAGTATATTAACTTAGTGTTGAAATGGTTTCCAGATAGTATATTAACTTAGTGTTGAAATGGTTTCCAGATAGTATATAACTTAGTGTTGAAATGGTTTCCAGATAGTATATTAACTTAGTGTTGAAATGGTTTCCAGATAGTATATCAACTTAGTGTTGAAATGGTTTCCAGATAGTATATTAACTTAGTGTTGAAATAGTTTCTAGATAGTGTATCAACTTAGTGTTGAAATGGTTTCCAGATAGTATATCAACTTAGTGTTGAAATGGTTTCCAGATAGTATATTAACTTAGTGTTGAAATGGTTTCCAGATAGTATATTAACTTAGTGTTGAAATGGTTTCCAGATAGTATATTAACTTAGTGTTGAAATGGTTTCCAGATAGTATATTAACTTAGTGTTGAAATGGTTTCCAGCTACTGAATTTTCGCGACAAAAACAAATTTCCATTTCTTATTGGTCATTTCTAAAATTGTAGTAAATAATTTATTGTTTTTAAACATTAGTGTTTCTTTCTGTCAGTAGAAATATAACACTGAATGGTTACAACCATTTCGTGACATGTGGAATATATATTTATATCATATTATATCGTAATATATATTGAAGATCATATAGTTACCAGAAACTTTATCTGATCATATTTCTCTTCATCGACAAATAGATCGATGAATATTTTAGTAAAAAATACACTTTTTGATTTTTGCTATTCTGAGGTGAAAGGTCACTTTTCAAAGAGCGACACTACCAAACCCACAACTGGCCGAGGAAGTTGAATGATTCGTTTGCTTGGAATTAATCATAACGCTACACAATGGGCTATCTGTGCTCTTTGTTAACCTGAAGATGACCTAGGAAGGTCGAAACGTTGTTCTCTGCTTTATCAGTAAAATTGTTAACACTCATAACAGCCGTTTTGAGATACATTTTTGCTTCAAGTGGGTTTATTTTCATCAAGAACTATCTGCGCTCTGCCCGCCACGAGTTACACTGCTAGAAAACGGGGTTTCGATACCTGTAGTGAGCAGAGCACAGACAGCTCACTGTGTAGCTAATGTGTTTGATTCGAAAAGAGACAAATAAAGTGTAGACATACAACGTTAAAAGTCGAATTTCAATACGTGGTGGGCGGAGCACAGACAGCCTAGTGTTTAGCTTTGCGCTTTACAACAGCGTTCTGTATAGTTATTTTAACCCAATTAATTAAAAACCTAATAATCTATCTGTTTTTGTAGTAAAATACCTAAATTCCAATAAATCTAATTTTACATATCACTTTCTTGGACACCAGGTCTGGGAAGAAAAGGTATACTTTACAAGAAACGCCTAAGAAAAGGTGTACTTTACAAGAAACAGACGGCGCTGCTGTATTACACAATAATACAGTTCTAGTGTCTTATCTGAAGCGAGAAATATGTGTGACATCAATTCCAGTGACTTTTCTGACCAGAGAAAGATGTGGGTCCGGCATGGCCAGGCGGGTTAAGGAGTTCGACTCGTAATCTGAGGATCGCGGATTCGAATCCCGGTCGCACCAAACATGCTCGCCCTTTCAGCCGTGGGGGCGTTATAATGTGACGGTCAATCCAACTATTCGTTGGTACAAGAGTAGCCCAAGAATTGGCGGTGGGTGGTGATGACTAGCTGCCTTCCCTCTAGTCTTACACTGCTAAATTAGGGACGGCTAGCACAGATAGCCCTCGAATAGCTTTGTGTGAAATTCAAAACAAACAAACAAGCAAACAAACAAGAAAGATGTGTGACATCAATTCCAGTGGATTTACTGAAGAGAAAAAGATGTGTGACCAATTCCAGCGACCTTTTGAAAAGAGAAAGATGTGTGACGTCAATTCCAGCGACGTTTTGAATAGAGGAAGATGTGTGACGTCAATTCCAGCGACGTTTTGAATAGAGAAAGATGTGTGATATCAATTCCAGCGACGTTTTGAATAGAGGAAGATGTGTGACGTCAATTTCAGCGACGTTTTGAATAGAGGAAGATGTGTGACGTCAATTCCAGCGACGTTTTGAATAGAGGAAGATGTGTGACGTCAATTCCAGCGACTTTTTTGAAGCGAGAAAAGGTGTGTAACATTCTTGTTTTTTTACACATGTACGTTTTCTGTCTGAATCAATATTAAAAAATAAAAAAGTTGTTTTTATCCTGATTCACAATTAGCAAAGCTTTATTATGTATCATGTATCAACTCATAAAGCTGGCTTCGAACGGCAGGTTTCTCACTTGGTTAAAAATTCGTCTCACGTCGGAAACTCTGTCTTTGATAGAGAGAACCTTTTTTTTTTCTTCTGGTTTTAGTCAGAAAGCGAGGGCTGAAAAAGGAAGTGTTTTATCATATCACACTAATGTAATTTTTGTTCGCCACTTACAGTGTGCTCCCTATTCCACCAGCCGAACAAAGAGCAGAAAAACCTAAAGCAATGTATATTCTAGGTCTTATAATGGTCACACTTTATGGCTGAAATGCCATGTATATCGAACTACATACTGCCCTAATACACACACATTTATATGAAGTTACTCCAGTAAATTGTGTAATTCAGAAATCTAACTGATAGTACATCTCATTTTACCTGCGAGCATTGCAAAAAAACTCTAGAAGGTAAGACGGACAATTTGTGCTTGCTTGAATAGTAAGATTTTATATTATACAAATTTTATACCTTTTAAAATTTAAATATATATTTTTTTAAATTTCAAATAGTATAGAAAAAATATCACTTATAAAATATTTTGCGTGAATCTCTTACACATTAGTTGTGGATGAAATAAAGTTATTCTTCACAATAACAATTTTATTTTGCTCTTTTGCAGGATGGTACAGAGGGTGAAAGAGAGCCATGAAGTTCATTATTCCAAAAATTTGGCATGAGCCCACTGACCACTCAAGTAATTGTTACTTCTGTATGGAGAGCCCTTCGAAACGTCGGGCTTCCATCATCCATCGCCCCAGTGCCACACTGTTTTGAGCTCCCTGTACCCACTCAGCCAGAGAGAAAGCAGCCATCCTCAAAAGAGAGCAGCAAACCAGAAGTAGGTAGGTGTTGAAAATCCAGATTACAATTTCAGAGGTGCAGCTGGTGAGAGAAATCCATACTACCCCAACCAAAGAGACCTCAATGACTTGATCAGAGATCTTGGTCTAACAAAGTTTAATGCCGAGACTATATTTGAAGGCTGATACGTGAAAGTGATTTACAATTACAGTCTCAACTCTCGAGAAACTACTCACTTCAAAACATTTTTGTATAACTTTAGTATAAATACATGCAAATCTTGATTCATATGTTGTTTTATTCAGATCTTATGTAAATGAAAATATGCAAATTTTCCCGTTTTTACATATAAAATGGGTTAATTTCTAAATTTCATTATTCA
Source organism: Tachypleus tridentatus (assembly GCF_004210375.1). Lineage (NCBI taxonomy): Eukaryota > Metazoa > Arthropoda > Merostomata > Xiphosura > Limulidae > Tachypleus > Tachypleus tridentatus. The sequence goes on along the minus strand of NC_134828.1, from coordinate 22,780,175 downwards.
GGTCACAAAAGCAAAGTTTGAAGGGAATAATGGCCATTTTCTGTACTTTCACAACATAAGCAATTACGAAATAACACATACTATCCAGGAACAAAATTTGTTACATAGTGTAATGAAAGTTATTATATTAAAACTTTTATAATCAGTTTCTTGATATAGATGTCGCTCTTGAGGTCTATGCTATGATTTCTAATTGTTTGATTTTTTTATTTGTGGCTGTTTGTAATTATGTATATACGGCAATAAACTACATAAAATAGACGAGGAATTGTTATGGACCCGAGGAAGAATACAGTCTCTTCAGCAATTAACATTACATTTTCAGGATGGGACTCAGCACTACACGTTTCATGATGTAACCCTACGCGACACATTTCGTGAAGAGTCTCGGCACTACACGATTCATGATGTGAGTCTACACAACACATATTTTATTCTAGATGACGAGAAACTCATTTGAAATAAAAATGCATCTCAGAACAGCTAGTATGGGTATTAACACTTTTATTGATAAGCAGAGAACAACGTTTTGATCTTCCTAGGTCATCTTCAGGTTAACATTTCGTGATGAAACTGAACGATATGTTTCATTATGAGATTAGCTGGTACTTAACACGTTTGTTTATCGACTAATCAGTAGTTCTAGTCCAAATAAAACTAAAGTTATCGAAGTTTGATATTTAGTGTCCATAAGCAGACTTTATGTGACTGAAAGGGTAACACATACGCATGCGTGAGAAGTTTTCTAAACGCCATGAAATTCCAAAATCAATTACGATAAACAAAGTATGGATGACGTCACCATGTGAGCAAGTGGAAATATATCTGGGGTGTGGATCTCCCATCCTCGGAGTGGCGTGTCAGAGAGCAGTGTTTATATGCTGATAAGTTGTGTGTGAATTTCTTCATGTGTTTATAGATATTTGGTGTACTGGAACAGCCATTGTAATGAGACTTATATATCTGCCTCCGATACCCAATATTTTAAAGCGTCGTTAGATCTGATGTATTTTACTAGATAAATCGATCAGTCTTCCACTCTTTGTCAAATCATCCGGCCAAAAGTGTTTGGTGGGCAGCACGTGTTGTGGAGCAGTTTCTTAATTCATGTATATTTTAATCTTGCCGTCAGTGAGACGCCCTGCACGGCCACCAGGTTCGTTCAGAACTGTACTTAACTAACCATGTACGTGAGTAATCTAGACACGGGATTGAACCGGTTTAATCTTTTAATTACTTTAATTACACAGCACTCTTTTCATCTGATTATTTGGCAGTCTCTGAATATTTTTAATAATGATTAAATATGGACGATTTTCGGACAATGCGTTACAAACCACAAATCCGCTGACCATCTACGTTTAGCGAAATTCAACATTTATATGAACACTTAACTAACACTGCTAATACGTAATTATAAGAATGATACTCTTACGAGAGAAAGTCGAAATCGATTCTTATAGTGACACCGTAACGTACAAATAATACGAGTTGCAAAGGTTTAGGCACAAAAAATGACGTCATTAAATGGCTCGACTGTGAGTGGTACTCCATTGGAAGCGGCATTTCAAATCATTCATATATATAATAGGTACGATATTCAAAGTAAACTTGCCGGCCACCCAAGACACTCAATCAAGGGCACCGAGGGAAAAAATTAAATGGAAAAAAAAACAAAAAACTTCTTGTTCGTCCATGCATGGACTGAGCCCTGAAATGGACCTGAGTATGATGTTATACTTTTACTCTGGCCCAAAGCTTTAAAAAAACAACAAAAAACCCTAAAGACAGACGCTATAATCGTTCGGGAGGGAGGAAGAGGTCAAATGTACCTGACCCTCCTGGGTATTTAACAACATCAATACCCAAATATCCACACAGTCAAACTACGATATTCAGTACTGTTATATGTAACAGTTTTTAGAAACAAGCTTTTTGTTACGGCTCTGAATATTGATCGTTGGTGATTTGCCTGAGATGGTTTTATTGTCTTAATATTTTAATATGTTCTACAGTAATTCCTGTACATTGAATACGAAAACGATTTATATTTTTTTCCATCACGTACAAAAAATGTTCACAAACCTTCATACGTACTTTTACATAAGTGAACCACTTTCATTAAAATCGGACCCCATTTTGTTATGTTTAAAATATTGACAACCGCTAGCTATAGATTAATCTAGACCAAGCTTGGTGTTACCGATCGTTCTAGAACCCACAAGAAACACACCGCTAATATATAAACGGTTAACAGGCCGCATGACATGTCATTGCTGAATAGTATTTGTTTATGCGCGCACTTTGATAATATTTTCTTCTTTTCAATATTATTGATGCATCACAATTGTTTGTTTGTTTTTGAATTTCGCGCAAAGCTATTCGAGGGCTATCTGCGCTAGCCGTCCCTAATTTAGCAGTGTAAGGCTAGAGGGAAGGCAGCTAGTCATCACCACCCACCGCCAACTCTTGGGCTACTCTTTTACCAACGAATAGTGGGATTGACCGACACATTATAACGCCCCCACGGCTGAAAGGGCGAGCATGTTTGGCGAGACGGGGATGCGAACCCGCGACCCTCAGATTATGAGTCGCACGCCTTAACACGCTTGGCCATGCCAGGCCCCATCATTATGGAAACAAGAGGTTGTGTAAATGATCCAAAAATATTTTCTGTGGTAAAGTTGTTGTAAGTTTGATCTAGGAAAGAGTTGTTTTTTTTCCTTTCCGCTTTGTTGAAAAATCTTTATATGATAGGAGAGAATGAATACTATTTTCGAAGTCCGCGTAGCTGAATTATGTAAAATAAGTTATTAAAACCAAAATAGTTTTTATTTATGAACCTTAAATTCGCAGGCCTGCGTAACTGACCAACTGCTTAAAAATATATGACATTTTATATGTCCAGATGGTCAGGGCGTTCGACTCGTAATTTGAGGGATTAGAGTTCGAATCTCCGTCACATCAAACATGCTCACCCGTTCAGCCATGTAGGTGTTATAATGTTACGTTCAATCCCGCTATTTGTTGGTAAAAAAGTAGCTAAAGAGTTATCGGTGGGTGGTGATAACTAGTTGCCTTCCCTCGTGTCTCACACTACCAAATTAGGGACGACGAGCACAGATAGCCCTCGTGCAGCTTTGCGCGAAATTCAAAACAAAAAAAATATTTTATATAATTTTCTTATCGTTGTCTAAAAATAACTCCCAGTTCAGCCTATAGGTGGGGATTACATGACAGTAATAGTTTATAATGTATGTTACCCATTGTTATACAGGGTGAGGCAAAAAAGTCTGTATATAGTTGAAACTGTACCGTTTTACTAAATAAAACGTCATGATCTCGAGAAGAACAAATTTAATTATTGTTTGCTTTAGTTACAGTTAGAACCAAACTATGTTATCAGTGAAATAACTGTACATTCATTTTCACTCGACCCCGTGTAAACTAGATATGTTTCTCTGAGATTGAAGGCTACATGATAGTTGGTTTTTAATCTTGTACATATCTCAGTTTCATGCACACTGTTTATGCATATAGTATTATTATTGTACATTCATTGGGTAAACTATAACGTAATATTTAGAAAATTCAGGATGTGAGTTTAGACCCATTTTCATTAATTTTCTATCAAATTTTGGGGGTAGTGAGACACTCATAATATTTCCCTGATTGTCAAATGAAATACAAAAGTTCTTCTGCAAGCTAATATTGTACTTGGGACATTCTGATTTAGTCAGTTTGAAGTTATTAAAAATAATAATAATAACGTAGTTTTATCCCCGTTGTTAAGCCTAATCGGGTGGCTATACGAGTCTTAGACCTAAATGTAGATATGCGTCTAAGGCTTAACGTATCAAAACTAATCATATCGATCTCTTTGCTTTATGTGGAGAAATATTGTAAAGAGTGAGACAGTAACAAACTGAATTGAAAACAATTGGTTAAAAAATGAGCTAAGCCTTGTAGCTAATTGCATTCCTGCTGAGTAAAGTGTTATTTCTAAGAAACGAAGGAAATCGATTCGCATTTCCAAACGTAGAAGGATTTCAGAGAGGCTCTTTTGAATGCTAGTTTAAGTTTTCGGACTCACGAAAATCAATTGAGGTGGATAACGGCTTGTTACGAGGAGAATCGTCTAAAGTATCTCTTATTTGAGGTAACGTGCATTCGAGAATAAGCGAATACATTAATTCATTCTGGTCCTCGCTTTAATTGGATGCTGTTAATGCTGGTGTAGAAAAGAATACATTTAGAGGTTTACTAACTTCGCTTGGTGAATTATATATGAAATACTTTAGACTGGTAAGGGAAACGTTAATTATATTATGCACACTTTTTTTGTTTTCAAATAAATTAGTGGAAGCGTTGGGAGGCTGATCTTAAAATCCATTATATTTTTTTTTCCAGTTCATTAGGCGTGCTTCCAGTCGAATACTAGTGACGAACTCCTTATGTGTCTACAGATTGGAAGTGATTAATCTCTGGAGAAGAATTATATATGTATATATTTGTTTGAATTTTGTGTTAGTCATTTCTAATTTAGCAGTGTAAGACTAGAGGGAAGACAGCTAGTCATCACCACCCATCGCCAACTCTTGGGTTACTCGTTTACCAACGAATAGTGGGATTGACCGTTAAATTATAACGCCCCAACGGCTGAAAGGGCAAGCATGTTTGGTGCGTCCGGTATTCGAACCTACGACCCACAGATTACGAGTCGAACGCCTTAACCCACCTGGCCATGCCGGGCCCTTAACGGAGTCAATAAGGCGACTAAAAGCGAGTACAACTTTTTCGTTTCAGATGGATGAATCAACAGATGTCGCAGGTTATGCGAAGCTGCTTGTTTTTGTTTGGTGAATTCACGAAGCTAGTTTTGAGGAATACATGCTAATTTGCCAAAAAAAAAAAGTTATTTCTCAAACAATAGGCGAAGAAATATTTAAACTAGTCGATTTATTTACGGAAGAACACGAGATCCAATGACAACTTTGCTCAAGTATTTGCACTGATGAAGCTGTTACTATGATTGGGGAATTTTCAGGCGCATTGGCACACATAAGTAAAGAAACATCCGGACGTCGAGAATATTTAGTGTTGTCTTCATCGTCATGCGTTTGCAATGAAACGAATGTCAGAAGACTTAAAAGAGGTATTGGGTGATGCCATGAAAAAAGTTAATTTTATAAAATCAAGACCACTCAATGCGAGGATCTTCAGTTTACTCTGTGAGGATACGAGAAATATTTTGCTTGCTCAGTTTTATGAATTGCGTGAGGAGATAGGTTTGTTTGTTTTTTAATCTGAATGCCATTTTGAACTTTCGCACAAATTAAGGGACAAATGCTGGATACAGAAGTGGCTTACCTTTTCGGTCTAAATGAAGTGAATGCTGCCATGCAGGGTACCAGGGTAACATACTTCAAAACTCAGAGTAAAATGGAAGCACTTCAACGTAAGCTAAAACTTTGGGGTGAATGTATACTTATGTAAGGACTTAACTGCTTTGAAAATCTCAGTGGTTTTTTACTTATGAATGAAATTTCCTTAAGTGAAGATGCAAAAGTTTCAGTCTTGCAGCACATATCTGATTTTTGTACAACTACCGGGGAGAACTTCCCTCCTTATTTAGAAACATTATGGCCCGGCATGGCCTAGCGCGTTAAGGCGTGCACTTAGTAATCTGAGGGTCGCGGGTTCGCGCCCGAGTCGCGACAAACATGCTCGCCCTCCCAGCCGTGGGGGCGTTATAATGTGACGGTCAATCCCACTATTCGTTGGTAAAAGAGTAGCCCAAGAGTTGGCGGTGGGTGGTGATGACTAGCTGTCTTCCCTCTAGTCTTACACTGCTAAATTAGGGACGGCTAGCACAGATAGCCCTCGAGTAGCTTTGTGCGAAATTCCAAAAAAGAAACAAACAAACAAACAAGAAACATTACTGTGGATTCGAAAACCCTTTGTTGAATCTGCAAATACCAACGATTTGCCTTTGAAAGAGAAAGAACAGCTTATAGAAATTTCAACTGATTCTACCTTAAAAACAAAATTTCAGCAGAAAGAAATTACACAATTTTGGATTCAAATAGCAATGGAATATCCTCAAATAAGTAACAGAGCTATGAAAAAATTTGATTCGTTTTCCAACAACATATCTTTGTGAGCAAATATTTTCACTCTATACAGCTACAAAGGCCAAATTTAGGAACAGGCTAAATATCGAAGATAATTTGCACTTACAGGTAACAACCATAACTCCAAATATTGAACTACTTTGTGAACAAAATCAAACCCATCTCAGCCACTACTAAATAAATAAATATACCATACTTCTACTGATATAAATTTTGCAAGCAGATATTTTTGAAGACGTAAGTAGAAGTATAATTTTTTCTTTAAATATTGATATTTTAATAACTTTATATTCTAAAAGCTTGAAGTAAACTTTAATGTATTTTTTTACAAGGGCTCCGGAATGTTTTTTTCTCTGATGTGAAGCTATCCAGGTCTAAAACGTTTGGGCCCCTGCTCTAGCCTTTAGCATGCGTGCCTGATAGCTGCAATGTTCATTCTGTTACACTTTGTTTGTTTTTAGTCAGAATGTAATTTTCATTTGTTTTTAGGTGAAAGGTCATCCAAAAGATGGCGCTACAGTTTTAATTTAATGAGTCGTCCACATTTTGTTTCTCAAATTTTCTTGAAATATATTGTTCTTTGGATTTGGATATATGTTAGGACAAATATCTCATAGATTGTCTTGTGAACAATTTATATATATATATATAAATTTTTAATATTTGATATTTTGTTTCTTTCAGATATTCGCGCAAAGCTACGCAAGGACCTAGCCATCCCTAAACTAAAAGGAAAGCAGCTAGTAAACATTATCCACTGCTAGGTCACTCTAGTTAAACATTGGGATTTGATTGTCACCCTTATCACGTACCCACAAAATGTGGAGTGTGATTGTTTCTAGTTTTGATTTAGTTTAAATTTCGCGCAAAGCTACACGGGGGCTATTTACGCTTGCAATCCTTAATCTAACATTGAAAGACTAGAGGGAGAGCAGCTAGTCATCACCACCGACCGCCATCTCTTGGGCCACTCTTTTACCAACGAATAGTGGGATTGACCGTCACATTATAACGCCCCCACGGTTGAAAGGGGCGAGCATGGTTGGCGCGACTGGGATGCGAACCCGGGACCCTCGGATTACAAGTCGCACGCCTAACGCGCTCGGCCATGCCGGGCACAAAAGGGTGAGCATGCTTAGTGGAATATATATCCGAACCTGCGGCCCTCGGATTGCGAGAAAGCACCTTTTTGTATTACACTCATCCACAATGAGAGACAAACCAAATACACAAAACTCACAAACAATCAATTTTTCACATTACAGAAGTATTATGACATAATATATGAATCTCCTACATTTAATTACGGTAATTCAATGTGTTATTTATCTCCTTGTCGTTCAGCCACACCAACCTCAACAAACCATTGAATAAACTTCTATAGCAGACCCTTATACTCAGATCACAACCAATAAAGAATAATTTTACTATTATATTTAGTTCTATAATAGGCCACCAGGTTAGGTTTAGCTTTACTATTTCTTATTAATTTTCTGGATGTCAACACCACGTATTTTACCAATGAAATGGCATAAAACACAATCGGTTGTAGGGATTTTTCAATGTTGAAACTTCCAGATACCATGGTTAGCTTAAATTGTGTGATACAAACACGACTCTTTATAAGAATTTTTTAAATCATCGCCTTTTTGGTAGTGGGATTTATTTTTAACCCTCAACCCAAGCTGACTTTACATACATGTGTAACCCAGGACGGCTACTCTAATGTAACCTGCACAATCTCCAAGAGATCTCCCACCTTAGAAAAAGGAACACAGACACGGATCACCAAAAATACAGTCATCACGGATCATCAACAGAGAGAGACATGGACACAAACATGGATCACTAAGAAAGATAGACATGGATCGCCAAGACAGATAGATACGAATTTCCACGAAAGACAGATCCGATTCGCCAGTAAAAAATAGATACGGATTACCAAGGAACACAGACACGCATCACCAAGGAACAAAGCTACGGATCACCAAGAAAGATAGACATATCCAAATATTAACCCGATCCTTTAAGAAACATCAGAGGCCTGTCATGGCCAAGCGAGTTTAGGCGTGCGACTCGTAAACTGAGGGTCGCGGGAAAGCTAGAAAGCAGGTTTCGATACTTGTGGTGGAGAGACTACAGATAGCACCTTGTGCATCTTTGTGCTTAACTACAAACACACTAAAATGAATGATATGACATATTCTATTTAAATTTTGTTTTCACGATAACTGTTTCACTTGTGTTTGTAAGGTCCCTAACATGGCAGCTTTGACATTATGAACTACCAACAGGTGACCGTTAGAGATTAATAAGTGTGTAGAATCCCTGAAACAGAAAGAGTCGATACGTGAGATAAAACAACAACCGCGGTTTGAAAGTCCAGCGTTCCTGAAGTCGACAGCTGTTCAGGGTTTGGTCTTCACTCTAGAGAAGATAAAATCTCTTTAACTCGTTTGTTTGTTTGTTTGTTTTTTGAATTTCGCGCAAAGCTACTCGAGGGCTATCTGCGTTAGCCGCCACTATGTTAGCAGTGTAAGACTAGAGGGATGGCAGCTAGTCATCACCACCCACCGCCAACTCCTGGGCTACTCTTTTACCAACGAATAGTGGAACGGACCGTCACATTACAACGCCTCCACGGCTAAATGGGCGAGCATGTTTGGTGCCACCGGGATTCGAACCTGCGACCCTCGTATTACGAATTGAACGCCTTAACACACTTGGCCATGCTGGTCTCTGTAATAGGAAGTAGTGATATCTACAGCAAAGTTAGAAATAAATAGGCTGTATTTCCTACCACCTATTATAGATAGATTTCTTTATAATAAAGTTATCATCATATGACCGAATTAGTATTTAATAAGCGCCCCCTCTTTTGCAGTTTGCCACACTTTCGGGTATGTTAACTGGGACAACACAGTAGTTTGTTTCGGATATTCGCAGAAGGTTACGTAAGAAATTATCTGCGCTAACCGTTTCTAGTTTTTAAACAACACATTAGCGAGCAGTCACCAGCATCAACGCTTGGACTACCTTTAATCGAATAGTGAGTTTTGACAGTTGCACTTATAACGCAACCCCGATCCGACATTTGCGAACTACGATTCACCATCGGCAACACTAAACACTAGGCCAATTGAGCTTCAAAACCGCGGAGAATAAAATAGGACAGTGAACAGAAAATGGTTTATTTGTCATGTATTTGTTTACTTGCCTTCCTCTATGACATCTTAATTAGAAACGATCAGCGCAGATAGCTCTTTCGCAGCTATGCGCGAATTTAACTGGCAAATAACATTTTATAAACACTTAACTCATATTAAACGAAAGTTTAATTACAGTTTTAAACGTTAGAAAGTCTGTGGCAAACAGTCGGAATTCTAACCTTTGAAACTTACAGTTGTATTCCTCTTAACGTTTTAGGCCTTAAAAGCACATGTTACATTGTGGGTGTGACGTAAGGGTGAAGATTAAGTCACACAGTTACTCTTTCTTCTGGTTGGTCAGTTCAAAATTACGAATTAAGATCTTATGTTGCTTGGCGCGAAAGTTCTGGAAAAACAAAACAGATAACAAACATTTAACCGTTACAATTTGTCGAAGCTGTTACTGGATTTTACTGATCTGATTTATTTTTATTACTGAAGACCTCTAGCGGTAGATTCGCACTACATAGAGCATTCCAGGACCTTCAAAACATTTTAACGGAGAACTATTTAAGAGATTTAACTGAAAAATTTCTAAATATGCTCTTTCTTTTATCGTAATCTTTTAAAGGAAAAGTGAATATATATGTTTAAATATTAAAAAAAAAACATGCCAATTTATATAATAGTTTTATGTATTTATCCAAGGAATGATAAAAGGAGAAGCGACATAGAATAAATCTTACATAAGAACTAATTGAATGACAACTCACATGTCACAAATTAATTTCTAGAATTTAAATAGAATGTATTTATATATGTAATCAGAATGGGCTTCGAATATATCTGAATTCTATCACAGTTACTGTTTAGGTTTCCATAATCATATATACAAAAATAAATGAAATTATCTACAATAACTATATATAGTCCACACTTCAACATAAATCAGTATACATCTTGTCTGTTTTCAGTACACAATTGATTTATATTTAGATCTTACTTTACTATCATTCAATAATCAAGTCATTAATATTTAGTCTTTACTTCCGTACCAGTCAGTATAAAATATCGTTGTATTTAGTCTTTACTTCAATACCAGTCAGTATAAAATATCGTTATATTTAGTGTTTACGTCAATACCAGTCAGTATAAAATATCGTTATATTTAGTGTTTACGTCAATACCAGTCAGTATAAAATATCGTTATATTTAGTCTTTACTTCAATACCAGTGAGTATAAAATATCGTTATATTTAGTCTTTACTTCAATACCAGTGAGTATAAAATATCGTTATATTTAGTCTTTATTTCAATACCAGTCAGTATAAAATATCGTTATATTTAGTCTTTTCTTCAATACCAGTCAGTATAAAATATCGTTATATTTAGTCTTTTCTTCAATACCAGTCAGTATAAAATATCGTTATATTTAGTCTTTTCTTCAATACCAGTCAGTATAAAATATCGTTATATTTAGTCTTTACTTCAATACCAGTCAGTATAAAATATCGTTATATTTAGTCTTTTCTTCAATACCAGTCAGTATAAAATATCATTATATTTAGTCTTTACTTCAATACCAGTCAGTATAAAATATCGTTATATTTAGTCTTTATTTCAATACCAGTCAGTATAAAATATCGTTATATTTAGTCTTTACTTCAATACCAGTCAGTATAAAATATCGTTATATTTAGTCTTTTCTTCAATACCAGTCAGTATAAAATATCGTTATATTTAGTCTTTACTTCAATACCAGTCAGTATAAAATATCGTTATATTTAGTCTTTACTTCAATACCAGTCAGTATAAAATATCGTTATATTTAGTCTTTACTTCAATACCAGTCAGTATAAAATATTGTTATATTTAGTCTTTTCTTCAATACCAGTCAGTATAAAATATCGTTATATTTAGTCTTTACTTCAATACCAGTCAGTATAAAATATCGTTATATTTAGTCTTTACTTCAATACCAGTCAGTATAAAATATCGTTATATTTAGTGTTTACGTCAATACCAGTCAGTATAAAATATCGTTATATTTAGTCTTTTCTTCAATACCAGTCAGTATAAAATATCGTTATATTTAGTCTTTACTTCAATACCAGTCAGTATAAAATATCGTTATATTTAGTCTTTATTTCAATACCAGTCAGTATAAAATATCGTTATATTTAGTCTTTACTTCAATACCAGTCAGTATAAAATATCGTTATATTTAGTCTTTACTTCAATACCAGTCACTATAAAATATCGTTATATTTAGTCTTTACTTCAATACCAGTCACTATAAAATATCGTTGTATTTAGTCTTTACTTCAATACCAGTCAGTATAAAATATCGTTATATTTAGTGTTTACTTCAATACCAGTCAGTATAAAATATCGTTATATTTAGTGTTTACTTCAATACCAGTCAGTATAAAATATCGTTATATTTAGTGTTTACTTCAATACCAGTCAGTATAAAATATTGTTATATTTAGTGTTTACTTCAATACCAGTCAGTATAAAATATCGTTATATTTAGTCTTTACTTCAATACCAGTCAGTATAAAATATCGTTATATTTAGTGTTTACTTCAGTACCAGTCAGTATAAAATATCGTTGTATTTAGTCTTTACTTCAATACCAGTCAGTATAAAATATCGTTATATTTAGTCTTTACTTCAATACCAGTCAGTATAAAATATCGTTATATTTAGTCTTTACTTCAATACCAGTCACTATAAAATATCGTTATATTTAGTCTTTACTTCAATACCAGTCAGTATAAAATATCGTTATATTTAGTCTTTACTTCAATACCAGTCAGTATAAAATATCGTTATATTTAGTCTTTACTTCAATACCAGTCAGTATAAAATATTGTTGTATTTAGTCTTTACTTCAATACCAGTCAGTATAAAATATCGTTATATTTAGTCTTTACTTCAATACCAGTCAGTATAAAATATCGTTATATTTAGTCTTTACTTCCGTACCAGTCAGTATAAAATATCGTTATATTTAGTCTTTACTTTAATACCAGTCAGTATAAAATATCATTATGTTTAGTGTTTACTTCAATACCAGTCAGTATAAAATATCGTTATATTTAGTGTTTACTTCAGTACCAGTCAGTATAAAATATCGTTATATTTAGTCTTTACTTCAATACCAGTCAGTATAAAATATCGTTATATTTAGTCTTTACTTCCGTACCAGTCAGTATAAAATATCGTTATATTTAGTGTTTACTTCAGTACCAGTCAGTATAAAATATCGTTGTATTTAGTCTTTACTTAAATACCAGTCAGTATAAAATATCGTTGTATTTAGTCTTTACTTCAATACCAGTCAGTATAAAATATCGTTATATTTAGTCTTTACTTCAATACCAGTCAGTATAAAATATCGTTGTATTTAGTCTTTACTTCAATACCAGTCAGTATAAAATATCGTTGTATTTAGTCTTTACTTCAATACCAGTCAGTATAAAATATCGTTATATTTAGTCTTTACTTCAATACCAGTCAGTATAAAATATTGTTGTATTTAGTCTTTACTTCAATACCAGTCAGTATAAAATATCGTTATATTTAGTCTTTACTTCAATACCAGTCAGTATAAAATATCGTTATATTTAGTCTTTACTTCAATACCAGTCAGTATAAAATATCGTTATATTTAGTCTTTACTTTAATACCAGTCAGTATAAAATATCATTATATTTAGTGTTTTACTTCAATACCAGTCAGTATAAAATATCGTTATATTTAGTCTTTACTTCAATACCAGTCAGTATAAAATATCGTTATATTTAGTGTTTACTTCAATACCAGTCAGTATAAAATATCGTTATATTTAGTCTTTACTTCAATACCAGTCAGTATAAAATATCGTTATATTTAGTGTTTACTTCAATACCAGTCAGTATAAAATATCGTTATATTTAGTGTTTACTTCAATACCAGTCAGTATAAAATATCGTTATATTTAGTCTTTACTTCAATACCAGTCAGCATAAAATATCGTTATATTTAGTGTTTACTTCAATACCAGTCAGTATAAAATATCATTATATTTAGTGTTTACTTCAATACCAGTCAGTATAAAATATCATTATATTTAGTGTTTACTTCAATACCAGTCAGTATAAAATATCGTTATATTTAGTCTTTACTTCTATACCAGTCAGTATAAAATATCGTTATATTTAGTGTTTACGTCAATACCAGTCAGTATAAAATATCGTTATATTTAGTCTTTACTTCAATACCAGTCAGTATAAAATATCGTTATATTTAGTGTTTACTTCAGTACCAGTCAGTATAAAATATCGTTGTATTTAGTCTTTACTTCAATACCAGTCAGTATAAAATATCGTTGTATTTAGTCTTTACTTCAATACCAGTCAGTATAAAATATCGTTATATTTAGTCTTTACTTCAATACCAGTCAGTATAAAATATCGTTGTATTTAGTTTTTACTTCAATACCAGTCAGTATAAAATATCGTTGTATTTAGTCTTTACTTCAATACCAGTCAGTATAAAATATCGTTATATTTAGTCTTTACTTCAATACCAGTCAGTATAAAATATTGTTGTATTTAGTCTTTACTTCAATACCAGTCAGTATAAAATATCGTTATATTTAGTCTTTACTTCAATACCAGTCAGTATAAAATATCGTTATATTTAGTCTTTACTTCCGTACCAGTCAGTATAAAATATCGTTATATTTAGTCTTTACTTTAATACCAGTCAGTATAAAATATCATTATATTTAGTGTTTACTTCAATACCAGTCAGTATAAAATATCGTTATATTTAGTCTTTACTTCAATACCAGTCAGTATAAAATATCGTTATATTTAGTGTTTACTTCAATACCAGTCAGTATAAAATATCGTTATATTTAGTCTTTACTTCAATACCAGTCAGTATAAAATATCGTTATATTTAGTGTTTACTTCAATACCAGTCAGTATAAAATATCATTATATTTAGTGTTTACTTCAATACCAGTCAGTATAAAATATCGTTATATTTAGTCTTTACTTCAATACCAGTCAGCATAAAATATCGTTATATTTAGTGTTTACTTCAATACCAGTCAGTATAAAATATCATTATATTTAGTGTTTACTTCAATACCAGTCAGTATAAAATATCATTATATTTAGTGTTTACTTCAATACCAGTCAGTATAAAATATCGTTATATTTAGTCTTTACTTCTATACCAGTCAGTATAAAATATCGTTATATTTAGTGTTTACGTCAATACCAGTCAGTATAAAATATCGTTATATTTAGTCTTTACTCCAATACCAGTCAGTATAAAATATCGTTATGTTTAGTGTTTACGTCAATACCAGTCAGTATAAAATATCGTTATGTTTAGTGTTTACGTCAATACCAGTCAGTATAAAATATCGTTATATTTAGTGTTTACATTTCAAAGTGTAAATACGTTTTATAGCATGTATTCTGCAGTGATTACGTTATCTCACAAAGACGAGTGTTTATTAACGACAGTAGAATTGCAGGCCTTCGATGTGAATTAACAACAAAGTTAATTATTCTTATACACAACAACAATTCACGCTAACTCCACGAAATATTCCAGGAAATTATAGAGCAATCAATTCTTGTGGGACTTCTTCTAAAGGAACTACATCTGATTACATGTCTCCTAGAACAACACTCTGTCGAGAACAATACCTAGTCTAATAATAGATAGTATCATATTTCTTCTTATTTTATAGGTTGCTTATCAGTGTTTGTCCATCGATTCTTTCTTTTAGGGCTCATCTAGTTGGTGATTAAAATAAAAATAACACTTCATTCAATGTTAAATGTCTCACGGTGGCTCAACGACAAGTCTATGGGTTTACAATCCCTACAAACTGACTTAAACCCGTGTTGGGCAGAGCACAAACAGCTTGCTGTGCAGCTTTGTTTTTAATACCAAATCACTGCAAAATACGAGGAAAATAAAACATTTTACAAAATAAATATGTTGTTAACTCACTCGTTGTCGCTAGTCACAGAATAAAAAATAGAGATAGAAAAATCAATATGTCATGGTTACGGGAAATTGTTACGTGGTTACACTTTTCCAAGAATATGGATATAGTGTAGTTTAGTAACAATGAAAGAAGTTCTCAGAAATGACATAGAAAGTGAGAGAAGGGTCTATTAAACAAACATCACATGAAAGTAAAAGTTGGAGTCTATTAACCACATATCACGTGCAAGTAAGAAAGAGTCTACTAACCAGATATCACGTGAAAGTAAGAGTTGGAATCTATTAACTAGGTATCAAGTGAAAGTAATAGTTGAAATATATTAACTACATATTACTAATACGTTTTTTATAAACTTGTGGTCTGGTTGCACGTGTATTGCATGGTCATGGTGAGACTATGTAATATTGTTATGGTTATACACTAACATGCAGTTCTGATCTAGTAATGATGTGGATATTTAACATTGTGATGGTTATAACCATAGATAATTTATGCTTACGACTGCTATACAAACATATCATCCATCTACTAGAAACTTACCCCTAAATTTACAAAACCTTTCAATATACGTATCGAAAGCAGGGACTATTCTACCCTTAACGATTATTATTTTTTTACCCGTGGTTATGTTTAACATATCTTTGAAGACCCGTATATGTATCTTTCAGGTTTCACAATTTCATAGCAACGCTTGTTTAACTCTTAAATTTTCAAGCAAATCAAACCAAAGGAAATATATTATTTCCGTCTTCCAGATAATGTGATAAATTTGTAAGTGTCAGTGACTTAATGTACATATTCTTTTTGATGATGTATATTATTTGTTTTTGTTTTTTTTATAAATTTCGCGCAAAGTTACACGAGAGCTATCTGCTCTAGCCGGCTTTAATTTAGCAGTGTAAGACTAGAGGGAAGGCAGTTAGTCATCGCAACCCACCGCCAAATCTTGGGCTACTCTTTTACCAACGAATAGTGGGATTGACCGTCACATTATAACGCTCCCACGGCTGAAAGGGCGAGCATGTTTGGCGCAACGCGGGCGCGAACCCGCGACCCTCGGATTACGAGTCGCGCGCCTTACGCGCTTGGCCATGCCGGGCCTCGGATTACGAGTCGCACGCCTTAACAAGCTTGGCCAGGGCCGGGCCGAAAACAAACGAAATAATGGTGTTCTTAAGTATTATCAAATTCTAGAGTTTGATTAGAGTAGCCCGTAGAAAATACAAAACACCTAAAAGTAATTTTATGTAGTGAATATCGAAATATCAAATTCATGAAAACACTTTTGCGTAACTTGTCATTTTAGGATGAACAGATATATCAATCTTTCACAGTCACGTGTAGAAATAGTGGTAATGTGAATACTGGAAAAATAACATTTATCTTCCTGTAAAACGTACATTCAATAATAGACTGTATAGCTAGGGTAAAGAAACAAAAACACTAGGCGATATCTACTAGAAAAAGGCTTAAGTTACAGCATGTAAACAGTATAGTTTACCATTTAGCTTTTTCATTCGTCACGTACGTTTTTATCGCAGTGATTAGCCTTTAATAGCAGAAATAAAAAAAAACTTCGCTGTACTGATATTATTGTTTTATATGTATTGTTTAAGATGTGCACGTTTTCGCAGCAAACTAAACGTGTTCTAAGTTAGGTGATAAAAATCGGTTTTCGACATTAAACATGCACGTGGTATTATCAAAAGACAACAAAGCACCAGTGTCTGTAAATGTTAGCGAATGTTTAAAGACAGCTTGTCAACAAAGGCTTAGCGTAACATTTTTCTTCGGAATATTTCATAAAATCTCTTATATCAAAATGATATAAAAAATATAACATCAAATATTTTCTTCAAAACGAGCTTACTTTGCTATGGAAAAATCTAGTGATCTAATAAACCCCCGAGTTACATAAAACAACACTGGTTTTAATAAACCCTCGAGTTGCATAAAACAATACTGCCTTTAATAAACACCCAAGTGACATAAAACAACACTGGTTTTAATAAGCCCCCGAGTTACATAAAACAACACTGGTTTTAATAAGCCCCCGAGTTACATAAAACAACACTGGTTTTAATAAACCCCCGAGTTACATAAAGTTTGTTTATTTTGGAATTTCGCACAAAGCTACTCGAGGGCTATCTGTGCTAGCCGTCCCTAATTTAGCAGTGTACGACTAAAGTGAAGGCAGCTAGTCATCACCAACCACCGCCAACTCTTGGGCTACTCTTTTACCAACGAATAGTAGGATTGAGCGTCACATTATAACGCCACCCACGGCTGAAAGGGCGAGCATGATTAGCGCGACGCGTGCGCGAACCCGCGACCCTCGGATTATGAGTCGCACGCCTTACGCACTTGACCATGCCGAGTTACATAAAACAACACTGGTTTTAATGTTATAACAGTGTTTGTTAAATGTTAGGGACTGTGTGCTGTAACAGTGTTTATTAAATACTAAAGACTGAATGTTATAATAATATTTGTTAAATACTAAGGACATAATGTTATAAAAGTGTTTGTTAAATACTATGGACATGAATGTTACATAAAACTGTTTGTTTAGTACTATGGACATAATGTTACATAAAACTGTTTGTTTAGTACTATGAACATAATGTTACATAAAACTGTTTGTTTAATACTATGAACATAATGTTACATAAAACTGTTTGTTAAATACTATGGACATAATGTTACATAAAACTGTTTGTTTAGTACTATGAACATAATGTTACATAAAACTGTTTGTTAAATACTATGGACATAATGTTACATAAAACTGTTTGTTAAATACTATGGACATAATGTTACATAAAACTGTTTGTTTAATACTATGAACATAATGTTACATAAAACTGTTTGTTAAATACTATGAACATAATGTTACATAAAACTGTTTGTTAAATACTATGGACATAATGTTACATAAAACTGTTTGTTATAATACATATGTTTAATACTATGAACATAATGTTACATAAAACTGTTTGTTAAATACTATGAACATAATGTTACATAAAACTGTTTGTTAAATACTATGGACATAATGTTACATAAAACTGTTTGTTAAATACTATGGACATAATGTTACATAAAACTGTTTGTTAAATACTATGGACATAATGTTACATAAAACTGTTTGTTTAGTACTATGAACATAATGTTACATAAAACTGTTTGTTAAATACTATGGACATAATGTTACATAAAACTGTTTGTTAAATACTATGGACATAATGTTACATAAAACTGTTTGTTAAATACTATGAACATAATGTTACATAAAACTGTTTGTTAAATACTATGAACATAATGTTACATAAAACTGTTTGTTAAATACTATGGACATAATGTTACATAAAACTGTTTGTTAAATACTATGAACATAATGTTACATAAAACTGTTTGTTTAATACTATGAACATAATGTTACATAAAACTGTTTGTTAAATACTATGGACATAATGTTACATAAAACTGTTTGTTAAATACTATGGACATAATGTTACATAAAACTGTTTGTTAAATACTATGGACATAATGTTACATAAAACTGTTTGTTTAGTACTATGGACATAATGTTACATAAAACTGTTTGTTAAATACTATGGACATAATGTTACATAAAACTGTTTGTTTAGTACTATGAACATAATGTTACATAAAACTGTTTGTTAAATACTATGGACATAATGTTACATAAAACTGTTTGTTTAGTACTATGGACATAATGTTACATAAAACTGTTTGTTAAATACTATGGACATAATGTTACATAAAACTGTTTGTTTAGTACTATGAACATAATGTTACATAAAACTGTTTGTTAAATACTATGGACATAATGTTACATAAAACTGTTTGTTTAATACTATGAACATAATGTTACATAAAACTGTTTGTTAAATACTATGAACATAATGTTACATAAAACTGTTTGTTAAATACTATGGACATAATGTTACATAAAACTGTTTGTTAAATACTATGGACATAATGTTACATAAAACTGTTTGTTAAATACTATGGACATAATGTTACATAAAACTGTTTGTTTAGTACTATGGACATAATGTTACATAAAACTGTTTGTTAAATACTATGGACATAATGTTACATAAAACTGTTTGTTTAGTACTATGAACATAATGTTACATAAAACTGTTTGTTAAATACTATGGACATAATGTTACATAAAACTGTTTGTTTAATACTATGAACATAATGTTACATAAAACTGTTTGTTAAATACTATGAACATAATGTTACATAAAACTGTTTGTTTAATACTATGAACATAATGTTACATAAAACTGTTTGTTAAATACTATGAACATAATGTTACATAAAACTGTTTGTTAAATACTATGGACATAATGTTACATAAAACTGTTTGTTAAATACTATGGACATAATGTTACATAAAACTGTTTGTTAAATACTATGAACATAATGTTACATAAAACTGTTTGTTAAATACTATGGAACATAATGTTACATAAAACTGTTTGTTAAATACTATGGACATAATGTTACATAAAACTGTTTGTTGGACATAATACTATGAACATAATGTTACATAAAACTGTTTGTTAAATACTATGGACATAATGTTACATAAAACTGTTTGTTAAATACTATGGACATAATGTTACATAAAACTGTTTGTTTAATACTATGAACATAATGTTACATAAAACTGTTTGTTAAATACTATGGACATAATGTTACATAAAACTGTTTGTTAAATACTATGAACATAATGTTACATAAAACTGTTTGTTAAATACTATGAACATAATGTTACATAAAACTGTTTGTTTAAAACTGTTTGTTTAATACTATGAACATAATGTTACATAAAACTGTTTGTTAAATACTATGGACATAATGTTACATAAAACTGTTTGTTAAATACTATGAACATAATGTTACATAAAACTGTTTGTTAAATACTATGGACATAATGTTACATAAAACTGTTTGTTAAATACTATGGACATAATGTTACATAAAACTGTTTGTTAAATACTATGGACATAATGTTACATAAAACTGTTTGTTAAATACTATGGACATAATGTTACATAAAACTGTTTGTTAAATACTATGGACATAATGTTACATAAAACTGTTTGTTATAATACTATGGAACATAATGTTACATAAAACTGTTTGTTAAATACTATGGACATAATGTTACATAAAACTGTTTGTTAAATACTATGAACATAATGTTACATAAAACTGTTTGTTAAATACTATGAACATAATGTTACATAAAACTGTTTGTTAAATACTATGGACATAATGTTACATAAAACTGTTTGTTAAATACTATGAACATAATGTTACATAAAACTGTTTGTTTAAAATACTATATGGACATAATGTTACATAAAACTGTTTGTTAAATACTATGGACATAATGTTACATAAAACTGTTTGTTTAATACTATGGACATAATGTTACATAAAACTGTTTGTTAAATACTATGGACATAATGTTACATAAAACTGTTTGTTAAATACTATGGACATAATGTTACATAAAACTGTTTGTTTAGTACTATGAACATAATGTTACATAAAACTGTTTGTTAAATACTATGGACATAATGTTACATAAAACTGTTTGTTTAATACTATGGACATAATGTTACATAAAACTGTTTGTTAAATACTATGGACATAATGTTACATAAAACTGTTTGTTAAATACTATGAACATAATGTTACATAAAACTGTTTGTTAAATACTATGGACATAATGTTACATAAAACTGTTTGTTAAATACTATGGAACATAATGTTACATAAAACTGTTTGTTAAATACTATGGACATAATGTTACATAAAACTGTTTGTTTAATACTATGGACATAATGTTACATAAAACTGTTTGTTACATAATGTTACATAAAACTGTTTGTTAAATACTATGGACATAATGTTACATAAAACTGTTTGTTAAATACTATGAACATAATGTTACATAAAACTGTTTGTTAAATACTATGGACATAATGTTACATAAAACTGTTTGTTAAATACTATGAACATAATGTTACATAAAACTGTTTGTTAAATACTATGGACATAATGTTACATAAAACTGTTTGTTAAATACTATGAACATAATGTTACATAAAACTGTTTGTTAAATACTATGGACATAATGTTACATAAAACTGTTTGTTAAATACTATGAACATAATGTTACATAAAACTGTTTGTTAAATACTATGGACATAATGTTACATAAAACTGTTTGTATGGACATAATGTTACTAAAACTGTTTGTTAAATACTATGACATAATGTTACATAAAACTGTTTGTTTAATACTATGGACATAATGTTACATAAAACTGTTTGTTGGACATAATACTATGTTTAATACTATGACATAATGTTACATAAAACTGTTTGTTAAATACTATGGACATAATGTTACATAAAACTGTTTGTTAAATACTATGAACATAATGTTACATAAAACTGTTTGTTAAATACTATGAACATAATGTTACATAATGTTACATAAAACTGTTTGTTAAATACTATGAACATAATGTTACATAAAACTGTTTGTTAAATACTATGGACATAATGTTACATAAAACTGTTTGTTAAATACTATGGACATAATGTTACATAAAACTGTTTGTTAAATACTATGAACATAATGTTACATAAAACTGTTTGTTAAATACTATGGACATAATGTTACATAAAACTGTTTGTTATAATACTATGTTAAATACTATGACATAATGTTACATAAAACTGTTTGTTAAATACTATGGACATAATGTTACATAAAACTGTTTGTTAAATACTATGGACATAATGTTACATAAAACTGTTTGTTAAATACTATGAACATAATGTTACATAAAACTGTTTGTTAAATACTATGGACATAATGTTACATAAAACTGTTTGTTAAATACTATGAACATAATGTTACATAAAACTGTTTGTTAAATACTATGGACATAATGTTACATAAAACTGTTTGTTAAATACTATGAACATAATGTTACATAAAACTGTTTGTTAAATACTATGAACATAATGTTACATAAAACTGTTTGTTAAATACTATGGACATAATGTTACATAAAACTGTTTGTTAAATACTATGGACATAATGTTACATAAAACTGTTTGTTAAATACTATGGACATAATGTTACATAAAACTGTTTGTTAAATACTATGGACATAATGTTACATAAAACTGTTTGTTAAATACTATGAACATAATGTTACATAAAACTGTTTGTTAAATACTATGGACATAATGTTACATAAAACTGTTTGTTAAATACTATGGACATAATGTTACATAAAACTGTTTGTTAAATACTATGGACATAATGTTACATAAAACTGTTTGTTAAATACTATGGACATAATGTTACATAAAACTGTTTGTTAAATACTATGGACATAATGTTACATAAAACTGTTTGTTAAATACTATGGACATAATGTTACATAAAACTGTTTGTTAAATACTATGAACATAATGTTACATAAAACTGTTTGTTAAATACTATGGACATAATGTTACATAAAACTGTTTGTTAAATACTAACATAATGTTACATAAAACTGTTTGTTAAATACTATGGACATAATGTTACATAAAACTGTTTGTTAAATACTATGGACATAATGTTACATAAAACTGTTTGTTAAATACTATGGACATAATGTTACATAAAACTGTTTGTTAAATACTATGGACATAATGTTAGATAAAACTGTTTGTTAAATACTATGGACATAATGTTACATAAAACTGTTTGTTAAATACTATGGACATAATGTTACATAAAACTGTTTGTTTAGTACTATGGACATAATGTTACATAAAACTGTTTGTTAAATACTATGGACATAATGTTACATAAAACTGTTTGTTAAATACTATGAACATAATGTTACATAAAACTGTTTGTTAAATACTATGGACATAATGTTACATAAAACTGTTTGTTAAATACTATGAACATAATGTTACATAAAACTGTTTGTTAAATACTATGGACATAATGTTACATAAAACTGTTTGTTAAATACTATGAACATAATGTTACATAAAACTGTTTGTTAAATACTATGAACATAATGTTACATAAAACTGTTTGTTGGACATAATACTATGTTTAATACATAATGTTACATAAAACTGTTTGTTAAATACTATGGACATAATGTTACATAAAACTGTTTGTTTAATACTATGAACATAATGTTACATAAAACTGTTTGTTAAATACTATGGACATAATGTTACATAAAACTGTTTGTTAAATACTATGAACATAATGTTACATAAAACTGTTTGTTAAATACTATGAACATAATGTTACATAAAACTGTTTGTTATAATACTATGGACATAATGTTACATAAAACTGTTTGTTAAATACTATGGACATAATGTTACATAAAACTGTTTGTTAAATACTATGAACATAATGTTACATAAAACTGTTTGTTAAATACTATGGACATAATGTTACATAAAACTGTTTGTTTAGTACTATGGACATAATGTTACATAAAACTGTTTGTTAAATACTATGGACATAATGTTACATAAAACTGTTTGTTAAATACTATGAACATAATGTTACATAAAACTGTTTGTTAAATACTATGGACATAATGTTACATAAAACTGTTTGTTAAATACTATGAACATAATGTTACATAAAACTGTTTGTTAAATACTATGAACATAATGTTACATAAAACTGTTTGTTAAATACTATGGACATAATGTTACATAAAACTGTTTGTTAAATACTATGGACATAATGTTACATAAAACTGTTTGTTAAATACTATGGACATAATGTTACATAAAACTGTTTGTTAAATACTATGAACATAATGTTACATAAAACTGTTTGTTAAATACTATGGACATAATGTTACATAAAACTGTTTGTTTAATACTATGAACATAATGTTACATAAAACTGTTTGTTAAATACTATGGACATAATGTTACATAAAACTGTTTGTTAAATACTATGAACATAATGTTACATAAAACTGTTTGTTAAATACTATGTTACATAAAACTGTTTGACATAATGTTACATAAAACTGTTTGTTAAATACTATGAACATAATGTTACATAAAACTGTTTGTTAAATACTATGGACATAATGTTACATAAAACTGTTTGTTAAATACTATGGACATAATGTTACATAAAACTGTTTGTTAAATACTATGGACATAATGTTACATAAAACTGTTTGTTAAATACTATGGACATAATGTTACATAAAACTGTTTGTTAAATACTATGAACATAATGTTACATAAAACTGTTTGTTAAATACTATGAACATAATGTTACATAAAACTGTTTGTTAAATACTATGGACATAATGTTACATAAAACTGTTTGTTAAATACTATGGACATAATGTTACATAAAACTGTTTGTTAAATACTATGAACATAATGTTACATAAAACTGTTTGTTAAATACTATGAACATAATGTTACATAAAACTGTTTGTTAAATACTATGGACATAATGTTACATAAAACTGTTTGTTAAATACTATGGACATAATGTTACATAAAACTGTTTGTTAAATACTATGGACATAATGTTACATAAAACTGTTTGTTTAATACTATGGAACATAATGTTACATAAAACTGTTTGTTAAATACTATGGACATAATGTTACATAAAACTGTTTGTTAAATACTATGGACATAATGTTACATAAAACTGTTTGTTAAATACTATGAACATAATGTTACATAAAACTGTTTGTTAAATACTATGAACATAATGTTACATAAAACTGTTTGTTAAATACTATGAACATAATGTTACATAAAACTGTTTGTTAAATACTATGAACATAATGTTACATAAAACTGTTTGTTAAATACTATGGACATAATGTTACATAAAACTGTTTGTTAAATACTATGGACATAATGTTACATAAAACTGTTTGTTAACTGTTTGTTTAATACTATGAACATAATACTATGAACATAATGTTACATAAAACTGTTTGTTAAATACTATGGACATAATGTTACATAAAACTGTTTGTTAAATACTATGGACATAATGTTACATAAAACTGTTTGTTAAATACTATGGACATAATGTTACATAAAACTGTTTGTTAAATACTATGAACATAATGTTACATAAAACTGTTTGTTAAATACTATGGACATAATGTTACATAAAACTGTTTGTTAAATACTATGAACATAATGTTACATAAAACTGTTTGTTAAATACTATGAACATAATGTTACATAAAACTGTTTGTTAAATACTATGGAACATAATGTTACATAATGTTACATAAAACTGTTTGTTAAATACTATGGACATAATGTTACATAAAACTGTTTGTTAAATACTATGGACATAATGTTACATAAAACTGTTTGTTAAATACTATGGACATAATGTTACATAAAACTGTTTGTTAAATACTATGGACATAATGTTACATAAAACTGTTTGTTTAGTACTATGGACATAATGTTACATAAAACTGTTTGTTAAATACTATGGACATAATGTTACATAAAACTGTTTGTTTAGTACTATGGACATAATGTTACATAAAACTGTTTGTTAAATACTATGGACATAATGTTACATAAAACTGTTTGTTAAATACTATGAACATAATGTTACATAAAACTGTTTGTTAAATACTATGGACATAATGTTACATAAAACTGTTTGTTAAATACTATGGACATAATGTTACATAAAACTGTTTGTTTAATACTATGAACATAATGTTACATAAAACTGTTTGTTAAATACTATGGACATAATGTTACATAAAACTGTTTGTTAAATACTATGGACATAATGTTACATAAAACTGTTTGTTAAATACTATGGACATAATGTTACATAAAACTGTTTGTTTAAATACTATGGACATAATGTTACATAAAACTGTTTGTTAAATACTATGGACATAATGTTACATAAAACTGTTTGTTAAATACTATGAACATAATGTTACATAAAACTGTTTGTTAAATACTATGGACATAATGTTACATAAAACTGTTTGTTAAATACTATGGACATAATGTTACATAAAACTGTTTGTTAAATACTATGGACATAATGTTACATAAAACTGTTTGTTAAATACTATGAACATAATGTTACATAAAACTGTTTGTTAAATACTATGAACATAATGTTACATAAAACTGTTTGTTAAATACTATGAACATAATGTTACATAAAACTGTTTGTTAAATACTATGGACATAATGTTACATAAAACTGTTTGTTAAATACTATGGACATAATGTTACATAAAACTGTTTGTTAAATACTATGGACATAATGTTACATAAAACTGTTTGTTAAATACTATGGACATAATGTTACATAAAACTGTTTGTTAAATACTATGTTTAAATACTATGAACATAATGTTACATAAAACTGTTTGTTAAATACTATGGACATAATGTTACATAAAACTGTTTGTTTAGTACTATGGACATAATGTTACATAAAACTGTTTGTTAAATACTATGGACATAATGTTACATAAAACTGTTTGTTAAATACTATGGACATAATGTTACATAAAACTGTTTGTTAAATACTATACATAATGTTACATAAAACTGTTTGTTAAATACTATGAACATAATGTTACATAAAACTGTTTGTTAAATACTATGAACATAATGTTACATAAAACTGTTTGTTAAATACTATGGACATAATGTTACATAAAACTGTTTGTTAAATACTATGGACATAATGTTACATAAAACTGTTTGTTAAATACTATGGACATAATGTTACATAAAACTGTTTGTTAAATACTATGGAACATAATGTTACATAAAACTGTTTGTTAAATACTATGGACATAATGTTACATAAAACTGTTTGTTTGTTTAAAAATACTATGAACATAATGTTACATAAAACTGTTTGTTAAATACTATGGACATAATGTTACATAAAACTGTTTGTTAAATACTATGGACATAATGTTACATAAAACTGTTTGTTAAATACTATGGACATAATGTTACATAAAACTGTTTGTTAAATACTATGGACATAATGTTACATAAAACTGTTTGTTTAGTACTATGAACATAATGTTACATAAAACTGTTTGTTAAATACTATGGACATAATGTTACATAAAACTGTTTGTTAAAACTGTTTGTTAAATACTATGGACATAATGTTACATAAAACTGTTTGTTAAATACTATGGACATAATGTTACATAAAACTGTTTGTTAAATACTATGAACATAATGTTACATAAAACTGTTTGTTAAATACTATGGACATAATGTTACATAAAACTGTTTGTTATAATACTATGTTAAATACTATGAACATAATGTTACATAAAACTGTTTGTTAAATACTATGGACATAATGTTACATAAAACTGTTTGTTTAAATACTATGGACATAATGTTACATAAAACTGTTTGTTAAATACTATGGACATAATGTTACATAAAACTGTTTGTTAAATACTATGAACATAATGTTACATAAAACTGTTTGTTAAATACTATGAACATAATGTTACATAAAACTGTTTGTTAAATACTATGAACATAATGTTACATAAAACTGTTTGTTAAATACTATGGACATAATGTTACATAAAACTGTTTGTTAAATACTATGGACATAATGTTACATAAAACTGTTTGTTAAATACTATGAACATAATGTTACATAAAACTGTTTGTTAAATACTATGGACATAATGTTACATAAAACTGTTTGTTAAATACTATGGACATAATGTTACATAAAACTGTTTGTTTAGTACTATGAACATAATGTTACATAAAACTGTTTGTTAAATACTATGGACATAATGTTACATAAAACTGTTTGTTAAATACTATGGACATAATGTTACATAAAACTGTTTGTTAAATACTATGGACATAATGTTACATAAAACTGTTTGTTTGTTAAATACTATGGACATAATGTTACATAAAACTGTTTGTTAAATACTATGGACATAATGTTACATAAAACTGTTTGTTAAATACTATGGACATAATGTTACATAAAACTGTTTGTTAAATACTATGGACATAATGTTACATAAAACTGTTTGTTAAATACTATGAACATAATGTTACATAAAACTGTTTGTTAAATACTATGGACATAATGTTACATAAAACTGTTTGTTAAATACTATGGACATAATGTTACATAAAACTGTTTGTTTAGTACTATGGACATAATGTTACATAAAACTGTTTGTTAAATACTATGGACATAATGTTACATAAAACTGTTTGTTAAATACTATGGACATAATGTTACATAAAACTGTTTGTTAAATACTATGGACATAATGTTACATAAAACTGTTTGTTAAATACTATGGACATAATGTTACATAAAACTGTTTGTTAAATACTATGGACATAATGTTACATAAAACTGTTTGTTAAATACTATGGACATAATGTTACATAAAACTGTTTGTTAAATACTATGAACATAATGTTACATAAAACTGTTTGTTAAATAATACTATGTTAAATACTATGAACATAATGTTACATAAAACTGTTTGTTAAATACTATGGACATAATGTTACATAAAACTGTTTGTTAAATACTATGGACATAATGTTACATAAAACTGTTTGTTAAATACTATGGACATAATGTTACATAAAACTGTTTGTTAAATACTATGGACATAATGTTACATAAAACTGTTTGTTAAATACTATGGACATAATGTTACATAAAACTGTTTGTTAAATACTATGGACATAATGTTACATAAAACTGTTTGTTAAATACTATGAACATAATGTTACATAAAACTGTTTGTTAAATACTATGGACATAATGTTACATAAAACTGTTTGTTAAATACTATGGACATAATGTTACATAAAACTGTTTGTTAAATACTATGAACATAATGTTACATAAAACTGTTTGTTAAATACTATGGACATAATGTTACATAAAACTGTTTGTTAAATACTATGGACATAATGTTACATAAAACTGTTTGTTAAATACTATGGACATAATGTTACATAAAACTGTTTGTTAAATACTATGGACATAATGTTACATAAAACTGTTTGTTTAATACTATGAACATAATGTTACATAAAACTGTTTGTTAAATACTATGGACATAATGTTACATAAAACTGTTTGTTTAATACTATGAACATAATGTTACATAAAACTGTTTGTTAAATACTATGGACATAATGTTACATAAAACTGTTTGTTTAATACTATGAACATAATGTTACATAAAACTGTTTGTTAAATACTATGGACATAATGTTACATAAAACTGTTTGTTTAATACTATGAACATAATGTTACATAAAACTGTTTGTTGAACATAATGTTACATAAAACTGTTTGTTTAATACTATGAACATAATGTTACATAAAACTGTTTGTTAAATACTATGAACATAATGTTACATAAAACTGTTTGTTAAATACTATGGACATAATGTTACATAAAACTGTTTGTTAAATACTATGGACATAATGTTACATAAAACTGTTTGTACTTAAATACTATAATACTATGAACATAATGTTACATAAAACTGTTTGTTAAATACTATGGACATAATGTTACATAAAACTGTTTGTTAAATACTATGGACATAATGTTACATAAAACTGTTTGTTATAATACTATGGACATAATGTTACATAAAACTGTTTGTTAAATACTATGAACATAATGTTACATAAAACTGTTTGTTAAATACTATGGACATAATGTTACATAAAACTGTTTGTTAAATACTATGGACATAATGTTACATAAAACTGTTTGTTAAATACTATGGACATAATGTTACATAAAACTGTTTGTTAAATACTATGGACATAATGTTACATAAAACTGTTTGTTAAATACTATGGACATAATGTTACATAAAACTGTTTGTTAAATACTATGGACATAATGTTACATAAAACTGTTTGTTTAGTACTATGGACATAATGTTACATAAAACTGTTTGTTTAATACTATGAACATAATGTTACATAAAACTGTTTGTTAAATACTATGAACATAATGTTACATAAAACTGTTTGTTAAATACTATGGACATAATGTTACATAAAACTGTTTGTTTAATACTATGAACATAATGTTACATAAAACTGTTTGTTAAATACTATGGACATAATGTTACATAAAACTGTTTGTTAAATACTATGGACATAATGTTACATAAAACTGTTTGTTAAATACTATGGACATAATGTTACATAAAACTGTTTGTTAAATACTATGGACATAATGTTACATAAAACTGTTTGTTTGTTTAATACTAAGAACGTAATGTTAAATAAAACTGTTTGTTAAATACTATGAACATAATGTTACATAAAACTGTTTGTTAAATACTATGAACATAATGTTACATAAAACTGTTTGTTAAATACTATGAACATAATGTTACATAAAACTGTTTGTTAAATACTATGGACATAATGTTACATAAAACTGTTTGTTAAATACTATGGACATAATGTTACATAAAACTGTTTGTTAAATACTATGGACATAATGTTACATAAAACTGTTTGTTTAGTACTATGAACATAATGTTACATAAAACTGTTTGTTAAATACTATGGACATAATGTTACATAAAACTGTTTGTTAAATACTATGGACATAATGTTACATAAAACTGTTTGTTAAATACTATGAACATAATGTTACATAAAACTGTTTGTTGAACATAATACTATGTTAAATACTATGGACATAATGTTACATAAAACTGTTTGTTAAATACTATGGACATAATGTTACATAAAACTGTTTGTTAAATACTATGAACATAATGTTACATAAAACTGTTTGTTAAATACTATGAACATAATGTTACATAAAACTGTTTGTTAAATACTATGGACATAATGTTACATAAAACTGTTTGTTAAATACTATGTTAAATACTATGGACATAATGTTACATAAAACTGTTTGTTAAATACTATGAACATAATGTTACATAAAACTGTTTGTTAAATACTATGGACATAATGTTACATAAAACTGTTTGTTAAATACTATGAACATAATGTTACATAAAACTGTTTGTTAAATACTATGGACATAATGTTACATAAAACTGTTTGTTAAATACTATGAACATAATGTTACATAAAACTGTTTGTTAAATACTATGGACATAATGTTACATAAAACTGTTTGTTAAATACTATGGACATAATGTTACATAAAACTGTTTGTTAAATACTATGGACATAATGTTACATAAAACTGTTTGTTAAATACTATGGACATAATGTTACATAAAACTGTTTGTTAAATACTATGGACATAATGTTACATAAAACTGTTTGTTAAATACTATGAACATAATGTTACATAAAACTGTTTGTTAAATACTATGGACATAATGTTACATAAAACTGTTTGTTGAACATAATACTATGGACATAATGTTACATAAAACTGTTTGTTTAATACTATGAACATAATGTTACATAAAACTGTTTGTTATAATACTATGAACATAATGTTACATAAAACTGTTTGTTTAATACTATGGACATAATGTTACATAAAACTGTTTGTTAAATACTATGAACATAATGTTACATAAAACTGTTTGTTAAATACTATGGACATAATGTTACATAAAACTGTTTGTTAAATACTATGGACATAATGTTACATAAAACTGTTACTGTTTGTTAAATTATGGAACATAATGTTACATAAAACTGTTTGTTAAATACTATGGACATAATGTTACATAAAACTGTTTGTTAAATACTATGGACATAATGTTACATAAAACTGTTTGTTAAATACTATGGACATAATGTTACATAAAACTGTTTGTTTAAATACTATGGACATAATGTTACATAAAACTGTTTGTTAAATACTATGAACATAATGTTACATAAAACTGTTTGTTTAATACTATGAACATAATGTTACATAAAACTGTTTGTTAAATACTATGGACATAATGTTACATAAAACTGTTTGTTAAATACTATGAACATAATGTTACATAAAACTGTTTGTTAAATACTATGGACATAATGTTACATAAAACTGTTTGTTAAATACTATGGACATAATGTTACATAAAACTGTTTGTTAAATACTATGGACATAATGTTACATAAAACTGTTTGTTTAGTACTATGAACATAATGTTACATAAAACTGTTTGTTAAATACTATGGACATAATGTTACATAAAACTGTTTGTTTAATACTATGAACATAATGTTACATAAAACTGTTTGTTAAATACTATGGACATAATGTTACATAAAACTGTTTGTTAAATACTATGAACATAATGTTACATAAAACTGTTTGTTAAATACTATGAACATAATGTTACATAAAACTGTTTGTTAAATACTATGGACATAATGTTACATAAAACTGTTTGTTAAATACTATGGACATAAAAACTGTTTGTTAAATACTATGGACATAATGTTACATAAAACTGTTTGTTAAATACTATGAACATAATGTTACATAAAACTGTTTGTTAAATACTATGAACATAATGTTACATAAAACTGTTTGTTAAATACTATGAACATAATGTTACATAAAACTGTTTGTTAAATACTATGGACATAATGTTACATAAAACTGTTTGTTTAATACTATGAACATAATGTTACATAAAACTGTTTGTTAAATACTATGGACATAATGTTACATAAAACTGTTTGTTAAATACTATGGACATAATGTTACATAAAACTGTTTGTTAAATACTATGGACATAATGTTACATAAAACTGTTTGTTAAATACTATGGACATAATGTTACATAAAACTGTTTGTTAAATACTATGGACATAATGTTACATAAAACTGTTTGTTAAATACTATGGACATAATGTTACATAAAACTGTTTGTTTAAATACTATGGACATAATGTTACATAAAACTGTTTGTTAAATACTATGAACATAATGTTACATAAAACTGTTTGTTAAATACTATGAACATAATGTTACATAAAACTGTTTGTTAAATACTATGAACATAATGTTACATAAAACTGTTTGTTAAATACTATGAACATAATGTTACATAAAACTGTTTGTTTAAATACTATGAACATAATGTTACATAAAACTGTTTGTTAAATACTATGGACATAATGTTACATAAAACTGTTTGTTTAAATACTATGGACATAATGTTACATAAAACTGTTTGTTAAATACTATGGACATAATGTTACATAAAACTGTTTGTTAAATACTATGGACATAATGTTACATAAAACTGTTTGTTAAATACTATGAACATAATGTTACATAAAACTGTTTGTTAAATACTATGAACATAATGTTACATAAAACTGTTTGTTAAATACTATGGACATAATGTTACATAAAACTGTTTGTTAAATACTATGGAACATAATGTTACATAAAACTGTTTGTTAAATACTATGGACATAATGTTACATAAAACTGTTTGTTAAATACTATGAACATAATGTTACATAAAACTGTTTGTTAAATACTATGGACATAATGTTACATAAAACTGTTTGTTAAATACTATGAACATAATGTTACATAAAACTGTTTGTTTAATACTATGAACATAATGTTACATAAAACTGTTTGTTAAATACTATGAACATAATGTTACATAAAACTGTTTGTTAAATACTATGAACATAATGTTACATAAAACTGTTTGTTAAATACTATGGACATAATGTTACATAAAACTGTTTGTTAAATACTATGGACATAATGTTACATAAAACTGTTTGTTAAATACTATGAACATAATGTTACATAAAACTGTTTGTTAAATACTATGGACATAATGTTACATAAAACTGTTTGTTAAATACTATGGACATAATGTTACATAAAACTGTTTGTTAAATACTATGGACATAATGTTACATAAAACTGTTTGTTAAATACTATGGACATAATGTTACATAAAACTGTTTGTTACTATAACATAATGTTTTGTTAAATACTATGAACATAATGTTACATAAAACTGTTTGTTAAATACTATGGACATAATGTTACATAAAACTGTTTGTTTAATACTATGAACATAATGTTACATAAAACTGTTTGTTAAATACTATGAACATAATGTTACATAAAACTGTTTGTTAAATACTATGGACATAATGTTACATAAAACTGTTTGTTAAATACTATGAACATAATGTTACATAAAACTGTTTGTTAAATACTATGAACATAATGTTACATAAAACTGTTTGTTAAATACTATGGACATAATGTTACATAAAACTGTTTGTTTAGTACTATGGACATAATGTTACATAAAACTGTTTGTTAAATACTATGGACATAATGTTACATAAAACTGTTTGTTAAATACTATGGACATAATGTTACATAAAACTGTTTGTTAAATACTATGGACATAATGTTACATAAAACTGTTTGTTAAATACTATGGAACATAATGTTACATAAAACTGTTTGTTAAATACTATGGACATAATGTTACATAAAACTGTTTGTTAAATACTATGGACATAATGTTACATAAAACTGTTTGTTAAATACTATGAACATAATGTTACATAAAACTGTTTGTTTAAATACTATGGACATAATGTTACATAAAACTGTTTGTTTAAATACTATGAACATAATGTTACATAAAACTGTTTGTTAAATACTATGGACATAATGTTACATAAAACTGTTTGTTAAATACTATGAACATAATGTTACATAAAACTGTTTGTTAAATACTATGGACATAATGTTACATAAAACTGTTTGTTAAATACTATGAACATAATGTTACATAAAACTGTTTGTTGGACATAATACTATGTTAAATACTATGACATAATGTTACATAAAACTGTTTGTTAAATACTATGGACATAATGTTACATAAAACTGTTTGTTAAATACTATGGACATAATGTTACATAAAACTGTTTGTTAAATACTATGGACATAATGTTACATAAAACTGTTTGTTTGAACATAATGTTACATAAAACTGTTTGTTAAATACTATGAACATAATGTTACATAAAACTGTTTGTTAAATACTATGGACATAATGTTACATAAAACTGTTTGTTAAATACTATGAACATAATGTTACATAAAACTGTTTGTTAAATACTATGAACATAATGTTACATAAAACTGTTTGTTAAATACTATGAACATAATGTTACATAAAACTGTTTGTTAAATACTATGGACATAATGTTACATAAAACTGTTTGTTAAATACTATGAACATAATGTTACATAAAACTGTTTGTTAAATACTATGGACATAATGTTACATAAAACTGTTTGTTAAATACTATGGACATAATGTTACATAAAACTGTTTGTTAAATACTATGGACATAATGTTACATAAAACTGTTTGTTTAGTACTATGAACATAATGTTACATAAAACTGTTTGTTAAATACTATGGACATAATGTTACATAAAACTGTTTGTTTAATACTATGAACATAATGTTACATAAAACTGTTTGTTAAATACTATGAACATAATGTTACATAAAACTGTTTGTTAAATACTATGGACATAATGTTACATAAAACTGTTTGTTAAATACTATGAACATAATGTTACATAAAACTGTTTGTTAAATACTATGGACATAATGTTACATAAAACTGTTTGTTAAATACTATGAACATAATGTTACATAAAACTGTTTGTTAAATACTATGAACATAATGTTACATAAAACTGTTTGTTTAATACTATGAACATAATGTTACATAAAACTGTTTGTTAAATACTATGGACATAATGTTACATAAAACTGTTTGTTAAATACTATGGACATAATGTTACATAAAACTGTTTGTTAAATACTATGGACATAATGTTACATAAAACTGTTTGTTAAATACTATGGACATAATGTTACATAAAAAATACTATGGACATAATGTTACATAAAACTGTTTGTTTAATACTATGAACATAATGTTACATAAAACTGTTTGTTAAATACTATGGACATAATGTTACATAAAACTGTTTGTTAAATACTATGAACATAATGTTACATAAAACTGTTTGTTAAATACTATGGACATAATGTTACATAAAACTGTTTGTTAAATACTATGAACATAATGTTACATAAAACTGTTTGTTAAATACTATGAACATAATGTTACATAAAACTGTTTGTTAAATACTATGAACATAATGTTACATAAAACTGTTTGTTAAATACTATGAACATAATGTTACATAAAACTGTTTGTTTAATACTATGAACATAATGTTACA
>NC_134828.1:22642563-22742942 GCF_004210375.1 Tachypleus tridentatus | reverse complement strand
TTTTCACTTGTACTTAGTAAGTTTGTTTATAATGATTCTAGATAATTTTGTAATCTCTAAAGAATTGAGATAGTGATGAATATTTGAAAATCTTTATCCTAAATTTTTACTGTGCAGTACTCTGTTGTTTTTTTCTTTTTTAATCTTACATTAATCTCTAGGATATAAAACTTATCTCACAGTTACATTTCCAGACTTTTTTAATGTTTAAATGTCTAAGGAATATCTGTGTAAACATACCTTCTGCTTTTTCTGACAACAAGAAGATGACAAAATGGTTTTATTTAGTTTAGTTTGGAACCAGAAAAGCACTATTTTTATTGTATTCTATTCTAATATTGGGAAACGTTTTACTAAGATTGTACCACTTAAATTTTTTTGTTGTTTTGTATTTTTCCAGAAAATGCACAACTACCAACTTAGTGAATCCAGTCACTTAAGAGTTTCCTTTTCCAAATCAACAATCTAAGTTGGAAATCAAGAATTTCAGAGCAGATTAAACAAATATATAAATAAAGAAATCTGATTTATTGACTAGCCTGTTGTCCAAATTGCCTTGCTAGAAGACTGTTACCATTATCACTGTGATACAAGAAAACTTTGAAGCAAAACAGAATAACCTGAAATTGGCCCAATCCTTCAAGAACATTTATTGAAGGTTTGATTGTTTGGCAAAGAAATTATGGAGTTTTATAAATAAGACTGAGTGTACTATTACCTCATATAAAAGTGGAACCAAAACAATAATAGAAATTCGGGTTTATAATGTACTAAAAATAGCATTAAGGCAAGAGAATCGCCAATACAAAAGTTATAATCTTGTCTAAATAATGATGACCCAAAATTTATATTTCAGGGTTAAAAATTAGCCTAGACAGTTTTGGCCTGGAAAGTTTGAAACAGAGACAAATTAACAAAGATAGATTAGGGTTGGAAAGCATTCTTATTGACAGGGTTACAAATAAAGCTAGAGAGCCTTTGGACCATGAAGTAAGGATATTTAATTTAAGAAAGGAAAACTAAATAAATCTACTTGTTGAAAAGTTCATACTACAAGAGATTTGTAATGAATGATTCTCGTTTTGTTACTACATTTTTGAAAGCTGTCTTTGTATCACAGTCATTTCTTTATTATGTATTAATTCAGTTATGTCCACCACATAGTCTTCAGGGGACATTTCATTAACAAAATATACATATATATATATTGTATTTTTGCAAGCTTATCTAGTGTAGTGTAGTCTATGTGGTGGGTGTAGAATTTCATGTTTGTAAATCTATTTTTGAATATTCATCCACTCAGTTGATTTGCTGTATGTGGAAGAAATAATTTGGTATTGGTTTTGTTTTCGTTACAAAGTTATTGTGTCTTATTCTTAATTAAGCTTAGTAAGAAAGCTGTCCTTGTAATGCGACTTGTTTATTTTTCGTTGGAAAAAAACAAAGTGATTACAATTACACCACTGTAGAATAGCTGCTTGTTTCTTATATTCAAAAGGTCGTATTTTAGATTTACGAAACGTTTGCTATATTGTAAAAAGGAAACTATTAGTTGTTAGTTAACAGCATTTGATTTTGGGCAAAAGATTTTTAAACATTGAACATAAACAGTGTTTAAAAAATGCAAGTTAATTATTGTAATTTGGGATAATACCAGTTTCAAACTGTTTTTCTGTTAACTGGATTGTAAACATATCTTACATTACTGTCTTATCATTATATCTGTGTAATTTAGGAGGAAATACTTATGTGTATTACAAGTACCTTTTTATGAACTACAGTATATATTGCAACAGTTATTCCAACAAATCATACAAGTATCATGAATATTTACATGGATCTGAGTGGTATTAAATCTCTCCAAAATTTGCCTTTCATTGATATGATATGAAAAACTGAAAGAAACTGTTGTTTTTTAACTATTAAATATACTCGTTTGTTAAACTCTAATATGGTTGGCTGTCGTGGACAGATAAGAAAAGGACACCTGCTTGCATATAAATTTGTATCAAATATTTTTATCATTACTGAGCTATTGAAGACAAGTTTGTTCATGAAATGTGCCTTGCAATAAACTGACCGTATCAAAACCAATTTTTTTAAACAATAATTCTTCTGAAATACAAAGTTATTTTAAATGTTAAAGCTTACATGGAGAAAATACCAAAAGTAATTGGTATATGTAAACTGCAACAATGTTTTATGACAAATTGATGGGTTATGGGGTAACAGATATATCCCTCAAATTTCTGTGCCTTTCAAAACCACAGGTGCTTTAATTAGCATCAACCATTTAATGGTGAAAGCCCTTTACCTTTCAGTTCTTCTTATAATATAGATATTAAACATTTGGCTGAGTCTTTAGGTGCATAGAAGATAATTTGGGTACCTAAGGCCTGCCGTGTGATTTTTTTTTTATTATTACAACCCCCCCTGCATGTCCTAAAGTGTATCATGCCAGCCTGTGGTGTATGGAAAAGTCATTACACTGTAGTCTTCCATCAGTAGAAGAGGCAAGACATTCTCCGTATTTTGTAATGCTCATGAACAATGGCTCATTCTTTCCTTAGCACTGCTTGTCTAGGACTTAAAACTTTATCATTTTAGTGTAATTTCTTTATTATATAAAAGGGTGTAAATATTTAAACTTATCAGTTAGAACTTGAATAACCAGTTTACACTTTTTGGACATGTCCCATCAGTTTGTTATTTTAATCCAACATGGTTATCTTATCCAGGGCACTAATTCTCTACCAAACAAAACCCCTTTACGTCAGTTGTGTGGATCAGCTAACTTGTGAGTTAATCTTCCAATGTTTCTGCCACAGGAATTGTCTAGTACCACACTGGGAAATGGAGGAACTCTGACGATATTCCTTCTACTTTATGGATTAGCTTTCATCTTGGGCTACAAGAGAGAGCCTCACCATGTATGGGCTCATGGAACCCTTCTGTTCTCTCTTGTGGCTATCCAAAGTAGTTCTCTGAGTTTCCCCTTTGTTACAGCCTATACTTGATAGGCTGTAATAAATGGAAACATAAGGTTTTTTTCCTGTTCTTATACTTTTAACTTTATTTTGAACACAATGGGCCAATTCAACTGTGTCGTGGGGTTTTATTCCCGTCTTTCTTTCTTATTCCTTTAAAAATGGGATGTTAAGAACAAGTCATTGTTCTTTGGTAAATACTCAACGTGTCGACCCAGTTTTACTGCTCTGGGTTTGTCCGTCATTTGGTTCTCAGCCTTTCCTTGCAAGTTGGCTTTGATCCCATACCTTTCACTGAGCTCAATGAAGTTTCACGTGAAGGTTGCATTCTTGAAACCTTTCGTTTCACTACTCAGTGAATGTCAGCCATGTATTTACCCCTTCCAACATACCTGTATTTTGAGACATGAAGCTTTTGATATCAAGGATCTTATGTCTCCTCATGAATGGATTTCTCTCTTTTGGAAAATTTCTCGAGTTCCTTATTCCTCTGTGATGTACCTCCCCTCCCGAGAAGTCCCTGTCAGTTACTTGTGACCTGCCTACATATGTACATACAGGAATCCACCATATTCATGTTCATGGTAACTCCTTCAATTCCACACCTCACCCTTCCCCTCACGTTTACAGGTGTGGGTTTCCATATCTGTACCTAATGCAGTAGAGGTAGCACATTATTTAGCTTTGCACTTGACAACAACTAATCCTTTCTGTTCAGATGCAATACCAGATCCAGCCTCCCCCCACCTTTCTAATAAATGACGTGCTCATCTCCTTAGTTTATTTTTATCAGCCCTCACCACCAACTTGATTGGGTGTGGAATTCTAGCTGTTTGTTATGCAGAAAGTTTGGTAGCATTTCTGAAGTTAATGTTCCTTATCTCAAAATCTTTCTGCAAAACATCTTCTCCTGGAACATTTAGTTTTCCTTGTGAATAATGAGCCTTTCTTCCAGTGCTAGTTGGGAACTGTCATCCTTCTACAGGAGAAAGGCTAGAGTCGACAGATAATTACACCTTGTTGGGAACTGTCATCCTTCTACAGGAGAAAGGCTAGAGTCGACAGATAATTACACCTTGTTGGGAACTGTCATCCTTCTACAGGAGAAAGGCTAGAGTCTACAGATAATTACACCTTGTTGGGAACTGTCATCCTTCTACAGGAGAAAGGCTAGAGTCGACAGATAATTACACCTTGTTGGGAACTGTCATCCTTCTACAGGAGAAAGGCTAGAGTCGACAGATAATTACACCTTGTTGGGAACTGTCATCCTTCTACAGGAGAAAGGCTAGAGTCGACAGATAATTACACCTTGTTGGGAACTGTCATCCTTCTACAGGAGAAAGGCTAGAGTCGACAGATAATTACACCTTGTTGGGAACTGTCATCCTTCTACAGGAGAAAGGCTAGAGTCGACAGATAATTACACCTTGTTGGGAACTGTCATCCTTCTACAGGAGAAAGGCTAGAGTCGACAGATAATTACACCTTGTTGGGAACTGTCATCCTTCTACAGGAGAAAGGCTAGAGTCGACAGATAATTACACCTTGTTGGGAACTGTCATCCTTCTACAGGAGAAAGGCTAGAGTCGACAGATAATTACACCTTGTTGGGAACTGTCATCCTTCTACAGGAGAAAGGCTAGAGTCGACAGATAATTACACCTTGTTGGGAACTGTCATCCTTCTACAGGAGAAAGGCTAGAGTCGACAGATAATTACACCTTGTTGGGAACTGTCATCCTTCTACAGGAGAAAGGCTAGAGTCGACAGATAATTACACCTTGTTGGGAACTGTCATCCTTCTACAGGAGAAAGGCTAGAGTCGACAGATAATTACACCTTGTTGGGAACTGTCATCCTTCTACAGGAGAAAGGCTAGAGTCGACAGATAATTACACCTTGTTGGGAACTGTCATCCTTCTACAGGAGAAAGGCTAGAGTCGACAGATAATTACACCTTGTTGGGAACTGTCATCCTTCTACAGGAGAAAGGCTAGAGTCGACAGATAATTACACCTTGTTGGGAACTGTCATCCTTCTACAGGAGAAAGGCTAGAGTCGACAGATAATTACACCTTGTTGGGAACTGTCATCCTTCTACAGGAGAAAGGCTAGAGTCGACAGATAATTACACCTTGTTGGGAACTGTCATCCTTCTACAGGAGAAAGGCTAGAGTCGACAGATAATTACACCTTGTTGGGAACTGTCATCCTTCTACAGGAGAAAGGCTAGAGTCGACAGATAATTACACCTTGTTGGGAACTGTCATCCTTCTACAGGAGAAAGGCTAGAGTCGACAGATAATTACACCTTGTTGGGAACTGTCATCCTTCTACAGGAGAAAGGCTAGAGTCGACAGATAATTACACCTTGTTGGGAACTGTCATCCTTCTATAGGAGAAAGGCTAGAGTCGACAGATAATTACACCTTGTTGGGAACTGTCATCCTTCTATAGGAGAAAGGCTAGAGTCGACAGATAATTACACCTTGTTGGGAACTGTCATCCTTCTACAGGAGAAAGGCTAGAGTCGACAGATAATTACACCTTGTTGGGAACTGTCATCCTTCTACAGGAGAAAGGCTAGAGTCGACAGATAATTACACCTTGTTGGGAACTGTCATCCTTCTACAGGAGAAAGGCTAGAGTCGACAGATACTTACACCTTGTTGGGAACTGTCATCCTTCTACAGGAGAAAGGCTAGAGTCGACAGATAATTACACCTTGTTGGGAACTGTCATCCTTCTACAGGAGAAAGGCTAGAGTCGACAGATAATTACACCTTGTTGGGAACTGTCATCCTTCTACAGGAGAAAGGCTAGAGTCGACAGATAATTACACCTTGTTGGGAACTGTCATCCTTCTACAGGGAGAAAGGCTAGAGTCGACAGATAATTACACCTTGTTGGGAACTGTCATCCTTCTATAGGAGAAAGGCTAGAGTCGACAGATAATTACACCTTGTTGGGAACTGTCATCCTTCTATAGGAGAAAGGCTAGAGTCGACAGATAATTACACCTTGTTGGGAACTGTCATCCTTCTATAGGAGAAAGGCTAGAGTCGACAGATAATTACACCTTGTTGGGAACTGTCATCCTTCTACAGGAGAAAGGCTAGAGTCGACAGATAATTACACCTTGTTGGGAACTGTCATCCTTCTACAGGAGAAAGGCTAGAGTCGACAGATAATTACACCTTGTTGGGAACTGTCATCCTTCTACAGGAGAAAGGCTAGAGTCGACAGATAATTACACCTTGTTGGGAACTGTCATCCTTCTACAGGAGAAAGGCTAGAGTCGACAGATAATTACACCTTGTTGGGAACTGTCATCCTTCTACAGGAGAAAGGCTAGAGTCGACAGATAATTACACCTTGTTGGGAACTGTCATCCTTCTACAGGAGAAAGGCTAGAGTCGACAGATAATTACACCGACAGATAATTACACCTTGTTGGGAACTGTCATCCTTCTACAGGAGAAAGGCTAGAGTCGACAGATAATTACACCTTGTTGGGAACTGTCATCCTTCTACAGGAGAAAGGCTAGAGTCGACAGATAATTACACCTTGTTGGGAACTGTCATCCTTCTACAGGAGAAAGGCTAGAGTCGACAGATAATTACACCTTGTTGGGAACTGTCATCCTTCTACAGGAGAAAGGCTAGAGTCGACAGATAATTACACCTTGTTGGGAACTGTCATCCTTCTACAGGAGAAAGGCTAGAGTCGACAGATAATTACACCTTGTTGGGAACTGTCATCCTTCTACAGGAGAAAGGCTAGAGTCGACAGATAATTACACCTTGTTGGGAACTGTCATCCTTCTACAGGAGAAAGGCTAGAGTCGACAGATAATTACACCTTGTTGGGAACTGTCATCCTTCTACAGGAGAAAGGCTAGAGTCGACAGATAATTACACCTTGTTGGGAACTGTCATCCTTCTACAGGAGAAAGGCTAGAGTCGACAGATAATTACACCTTGTTGGGAACTGTCATCCTTCTACAGGAGAAAGGCTAGAGTCGACAGATAATTACACCTTGTTGGGAACTGTCATCCTTCTACAGGAGAAAGGCTAGAGTCGACAGATAATTACACCTTGTTGGGAACTGTCATCCTTCTACAGGAGAAAGGCTAGAGTCGACAGATAATTACACCTTGTTGGGAACTGTCATCCTTCTACAGGAGAAAGGCTAGAGTCGACAGATAATTACACCTTGTTGGGAACTGTCATCCTTCTACAGGAGAAAGGCTAGAGTCGACAGATAATTACACCTTGTTGGGAACTGTCATCCTTCTACAGGAGAAAGGCTAGAGTCGACAGATAATTACACCTTGTTGGGAACTGTCATCCTTCTACAGGAGAAAGGCTAGAGTCGACAGATAATTACACCTTGTTGGGAACTGTCATCCTTCTACAGGAGAAAGGCTAGAGTCGACAGATAATTACACCTTGTTGGGAACTGTCATCCTTCTACAGGAGAAAGGCTAGAGTCGACAGATAATTACACCTTGTTGGGAACTGTCATCCTTCTACAGGAGAAAGGCTAGAGTCGACAGATAATTACACCTTGTTGGGAACTGTCATCCTTCTACAGGAGAAAGGCTAGAGTCGACAGATAATTACACCTTGTTGGGAACTGTCATCCTTCTACAGGAGAAAGGCTAGAGTCGACAGATAATTACACCTTGTTGGGAACTGTCATCCTTCTACAGGAGAAAGGCTAGAGTCGACAGATAATTACACCTTGTTGGGAACTGTCATCCTTCTACAGGAGAAAGGCTAGAGTCGACAGATAATTACACCTTGTTGGGAACTGTCATCCTTCTACAGGAGAAAGGCTAGAGTCGACAGATAATTACACCTTGTTGGGAACTGTCATCCTTCTACAGGAGAAAGGCTAGAGTCGACAGATAATTACACCTTGTTGGGAACTGTCATCCTTCTACAGGAGAAAGGCTAGAGTCGACA
The DNA here is from genome assembly GCF_004210375.1 of Tachypleus tridentatus. Classification (NCBI taxonomy): domain Eukaryota; kingdom Metazoa; phylum Arthropoda; class Merostomata; order Xiphosura; family Limulidae; genus Tachypleus; species Tachypleus tridentatus. The sequence goes on along the minus strand of NC_134828.1, from coordinate 22,734,980 downwards.
GATAATTACACCTTGTTGGGAACTGTCATCCTTCTACAGGAGAAAGGCTAGAGTCGACAGATAATTACACCTTGTTGGGAACTGTCATCCTTCTACAGGAGAAAGGCTAGAGTCGACAGATAATTACACCTTGTTGGGAACTGTCATCCTTCTACAGGAGAAAGGCTAGAGTCGACAGATAATTACACCTTGTTGGGAACTGTCATCCTTCTACAGGAGAAAGGCTAGAGTCGACAGATAATTACACCTTGTTGGGAACTGTCATCCTTCTACAGGAGAAAGGCTAGAGTCGACAGATAATTACACCTTGTTGGGAACTGTCATCCTTCTACAGGAGAAAGGCTAGAGTCGACAGATAATTACACCTTGTTGGGAACTGTCATCCTTCTACAGGAGAAAGGCTAGAGTCGACAGATAATTACACCTTGTTGGGAACTGTCATCCTTCTACAGGAGAAAGGCTAGAGTCGACAGATAATTACACCTTGTTGGGAACTGTCATCCTTCTACAGGAGAAAGGCTAGAGTCGACAGATAATTACACCTTGTTGGGAACTGTCATCCTTCTACAGGAGAAAGGCTAGAGTCGACAGATAATTACACCTTGTTGGGAACTGTCATCCTTCTACAGGAGAAAGGCTAGAGTCGACAGATAATTACACCTTGTTGGGAACTGTCATCCTTCTACAGGAGAAAGGCTAGAGTCGACAGATAATTACACCTTGTTGGGAACTGTCATCCTTCTACAGGAGAAAGGCTAGAGTCGACAGATAATTACACCTTGTTGGGAACTGTCATCCTTCTACAGGAGAAAGGCTAGAGTCGACAGATAATTACACCTTGTTGGGAACTGTCATCCTTCTACAGGAGAAAGGCTAGAGTCGACAGATAATTACACCTTGTTGGGAACTGTCATCCTTCTACAGGAGAAAGGCTAGAGTCGACAGATAATTACACCTTGTTGGGAACTGTCATCCTTCTACAGGAGAAAGGCTAGAGTCGACAGATAATTACACCTTGTTGGGAACTGTCATCCTTCTACAGGAGAAAGGCTAGAGTCGACAGATAATTACACCTTGTTGGGAACTGTCATCCTTCTACAGGAGAAAGGCTAGAGTCGACAGATAATTACACCTTGTTGGGAACTGTCATCCTTCTACAGGAGAAAGGCTAGAGTCGACAGATAATTACACCTTGTTGGGAACTGTCATCCTTCTATAGGAGAAAGGCTAGAGTCGACAGATAATTACACCTTGTTGGGAACTGTCATCCTTCTATAGAGAAAGGCTAGAGTCGACAGATAATTACACCTTGTTGGGAACTGTCATCCTTCTACAGGAGAAAGGCTAGAGTCGACAGATAATTACACCTTGTTGGGAACTGTCATCCTTCTACAGGAGAAAGGCTAGAGTCGACAGATAATTACACCTTGTTGGGAACTGTCATCCTTCTATAGGAGAAAGGCTAGAGTCGACAGATAATTACACCTTGTTGGGAACTGTCATCCTTCTACAGGAGAAAAGGCTAGGTCGACAGAAATTACACCTTGTTGGGAACTGTCATCCCGATATAGGAGAAAGGCTAGAGTCGACAGATCACCTTGTTGGGAACTGTCATCCTTCTATGGGAGAAAGGCTAGAGTCGACAGATAATTACACCTTGTTGGGAACTGTCATCCTTCTACAGGAGAAAGGCTAGAGTCGACAGATAATTACACCTTGTTGGGAACTGTCATCCTTCTACAGGGAGAAAGGCTAGAGTCGACAGATAATTACACCTTGTTGGGAACTGTCATCCTTCTACAGGAGAAAGGCTAGAGTCGACAGATAATTACACCTTGTTGGGAACTGTCATCCTTCTACAGGAGAAAGGCTAGAGTCGACAGATAATTACACCTTGTTGGGAACTGTCATCCTTCTACAGGAGAAAGGCTAGAGTCGACAGATAATTACACCTTGTTGGGAACTGTCATCCTTCTATAGGAGAAAGGCTAGAGTCGACAGATAATTACACCATAGGCCAGCACACTACATGTTAACCTGTATGAGGGGAAGTTATTGAAGGCTTGTCAGGTGCATAAAATCTAGTTGTTATACAGACAGCTCTCCCTGATATAAAGTTTCAGGAAAGGAGACTTTAAATATTTTTTTTCTTTTGGGGTGGGGCTAATAGAGTATTCTAAAAAAACAACTTAAAGTACCTGTGAGAGATAACATATGCTTCATTCAATGTTCCCTCTTAACTAAGACTTGTAGAGCACTAATAAAAAAGTCATGAATTTTGAACTGTCATTTTCTTTCTCTTACGAATTAGCTTTGTATATGTTGATTAATGTCAACCATGTTTGCTTTCCAAATGTTACTCTGTATGTGTTCAATTGATATTAAAACTTCCTGAGAAATGTGTAAAAACGTTTTCTCTCTTCATGGTGGTACAGGCTTAATGTATCCTACTGCCAATAGATGACACACTCCTACTCGCTTCTTTATGTAGTTGGAACATAAGTTTAAGTAATGTTCACCAGAGATTCCAACCATTACAACTCCCAAATTATTATATAGGCCTGCACCATAAAGTGACAAATTGTTCCCCCAGGGCTTGAAAGGGGTGAAAAGAAAATTTCTAGTGAGATACAAATAAATTTTGATAATAAATTAAAGACAAATGACTACTTGCAATAATAAAAAATTTGTATCTCCAGACGTCTACCAATAGTTTGAATGTGGTGTTTCTCCATATGGGTATTTCTTGTTTTCTAAGTGGCATGCCCCTCACTAGTACAGCAGTAAGTCTACAGATTTACAACACTCAAATCAGCGGTTTGATTCCCCTCGGTGGCCATAGCAGATAGCCTGATGGGGCTTTGCTATAAGAAAAACACACAAACACATCTAAGTGGCATAGAAACACCAATGCGATCGTCCAACAGATTGCCTTATTTCTGGCAAATTCAAAAATTTAGGAAAGAGTATAGTGCAAAATATCCAGTCATGCATTTTGTACAGCTTGTCACATCGATTTTTCTGTGGTGCATGGCAGGATAAACAATTGTTCCAGACATACAAAATCCGTATCTCGCTAACAAAAGGATGAGGCAAAGACAACGACATTTATGAGTAAGAATTCAGAAGTGATGTTCATGTAATTCGTCATTGCTCATAATTTACCCCAAGCTGTAGCCGATCATGCAGAACATCTATTCAGAAAAATGTACCCAGACTCTGATATAGCAAAAAAATATGGCTGTGCTAGAACCAAAACTACAGCCATTGTACAAATGTTGGGTTGTGAAGATGATTTCAAGCATACTTACTAACAGTGTTTACAGTTTAGTCACAGATGGATCCCCAGACATGGATGACTGAAAACTGCATCCAGTGGTTGTACGATATCTGTACGGACTCTGTCTACAATCATTACCCTCAGTCATTTGAAATAATTGGCATCTCTGGTCCACATAAGCTGAACATCATAGCTTAAATTAAATATATTGTTTTCTGTTAATTTCTCAGTTTTTTCCAATCACTATGATAAAACCTTGTCTTATTTTCCTCCACCCTGCTTGAATTGTAGTGCAGTTACTGACGTTACTACATTTTTTGGTAAATATTATTTCATGATAATGAAATAAATGAATTATTGTGTAGAGAAAAAATGTGGCAGGAAAACAAAACGTGAGCGAAAATAAGCTTTCCTTCGCAGCACTGGGTTTTAATAGAAAGAATTGTATATAATATTTCTTTAATAAACAACATGGAACACATATTTACATCCCCTTGTGCACACCTGTATTGTGTTTGGTTCTATATTTGAATTTGGCATGGTATTTCTTAGGGTTGAGCCCATATGCCTTTAAACGCTCATCTGATAATTGAAGTGTGTCAACACTGGAGGCCGACTTATGAAAATCTCCTGTTCTCCTTTTATTGCTTTTACCTGCAGTAGAAGAAAACTGTTCTTTCTTACCAACGCCACCTGGAACTCCATTCCCTTGCTCACACGTTTTTTTATGCTGAAGATGAGACACAGTCGAGTTTCCTGCAGCTGGTCCAACACGACAATCTTCAGGAGGGGACTCGTTTTTTAACTTCCTTTTCTTGTGTCTTTTCTTTTTAGGAGCAGGCTCTCCTTCGGCTCTGTAAGAGCAAATGGAAACTTGTACAAAGAAAAAAAGAGTGTGTTTGATGTCTTTTAGTATTTACATAAAACAGCTGTAAATAAACTGATCTTCAAATTATCTGAACTACACCCAAACAAAAGTTTTATAATTATCTCCGAGTTATTGATTTTGCATGTGGACGATGGGAAATAAATAAGTACCACAGAATTTATCACAGTTTTTTAAGCTTACTAACATCTTATATTACACTGCAGATGTTGAGAAAACAACTAGAGTGACAGTTAACTTCCAGTTAGTTATTCACATGTCACAGATAGAACTATGGAGCAGCCACTGTGCACTTTCATTAAATATAGTATAGTATCAGTAAATAGAAAAAAATATATGATACTTTTCGTAACAAAATAGAGATTTAGATACCACAAACATCTAATACTAAAATTCCAAACGTTGGTTTACAAATTGAGAGAACCCATGACCAGAGATAGGCCTGTCTTGATAGTTAATAGCAGTAAAGTCCATAGGATTTCTAACCTAAACATGAAAAGGTCTGATTCTGCAGGGAATGTACTTGTTTTATTATTTACTAAACCTGGTACACAAGACATTTGATCAAAGAATACATTACTTACTCTTCTGAGTAGACACTGGCAAGGATCTTCTGCTTCAGACCGAAATTTTCAGATTTTTTCTGAAATGCCTGAACGTCATACTTTTCCTCCTCTTCTGGTCTGTTTCAGAAAAAGAAAATAGTCTAAAACTGTATTCTAGTCAAAACCTGTTCACCTATTATTCTCTGTCAGAAATTGTGCTAATCCCCCCTACAGTTTGGTGTGTTGAATTGTTTTATTGCATCACAAGCCTACAAATTGTGTTTGTTCTTGTGATTCTCGTGTTCTTACCAATCAAATTACATAATTAGGCCTAGATGTAGGATTTTCAGTAGCCTAAATGTGCATCTTTAATATAGGCGTGTTTCTAAGCTTTTCGATCTAAGCGATAGTTCGTAAGTATCAGTCAGTAGGCCTAAGTATACAAGCAAGTATCATGGCAACAAGAGTACTCTGTGACTGCATGTCTACAGCTTTCAGGTTCACGTAATCAGAGATTACCAATTTACAAATTGAACAGTCCACATAAGTGGTTGCAAAAATCATCCCCCCCCCAATTGGGTGAAAAAAATCGACGTTTTCGAAAGAAACTTCAACTGTTCACAAAATTATTATGAATAGAGCAAAATGATCTATATTCACTAAAACTGAGTGTCTGCTCAAGTCTCATGATAGAAGCTGATTACTGTGGAATAACACAGTACTTCTGTAACTGGATTCTTTCACCAACAAAGCATATCAGATTTCTCTGTTTATTAGAATGATTTAGAACTAACAATTTTCACTTTATGTTCCAAGTCTACTTTTCATTTTTAACATAAAAAGAATGATGGTCCAGGTATTCCAAGCTTAACCTTGTATAGTGACTTCACTAAACACTCATAGTGCACTGAGAAAAGACAAATTGTAAGGTAACAGTATTATTTGTAGCCATTAGCCTAATTCTGTCAGAAACATTGTCAACCCTTAATTTCCCTAACGTCACATTCGTGTGTCCTTTTCACTGTCTAAATCCAAGTTGAATCTCACCTATTCTGGACAGCTTTCTTAAGTGAACACCATTTGTTCAATTCCTTGTCTTGAGCCAGAAGAATCTAATTATAAAAAATTAATTTTACAATTACAGTTGAAACAATATACATGGAAATAAAACTCACTCTTAAATATATTGTATTTACGGGCTGTAAACCACAAACCAAAATAATAGTGGTAAGGAAACATTCAATTAAAACTGTATTTTCCATCATAGTAAAGGAAATGACTAGGACATTGCTTACTTAATGCTTTGAAATAGAGATTTTTTTATAAAACAAACATACTTTCCCACTAATTATTTGCTGAATAGTTTTAGAATTGGTGTTTTTTGTTCTTTACAACTGTCATAATTAATAACTGAAAACACCCATTGAAGAACAATCATATATAAAGAATGTCAGTGATGCTGCTACTCATTTTTGCCATAACATTTTTACCCTCCTTTACAAGGCCTATTTCACTAGCCATTCCTAATTTTTAACTGCTAAATTAGAAGGAAGGGAACTATTTAAAAACCACCTAACTCAAATTCTTGGACTATTCTAACCAACCCTTACATCAGCCCATATCGACAGAGCAGTTTTATAGGAATGGATTGGAAACTATGAACTCTTAGCTCCACAGTCCAGCATGATAATCACTATACATACTCCTGGACCCTACACATTCATCTAGTTATAATTGATTCACAAGTTCAATCAGTTACATTTCTATTAGATATTAGTTTCCTTCATAGCTACATACTAGAAATGTCATAAAAAATGCATTGTTCTAATGTATCTCTTACACTGATTTTGCATCAGTAAAAGTTACTGTAACTTAAAGAACTAAAAGTGTCATTTGTAAGTTATTATAATGTTTCATTCTTTACATATATGCAGAATATCAACATATCTGGTGCACAGCATTGTTTTAAAGCAAACTTGTAATTAGTATGTGCTTAGAAATTGGTACAAAAACAAACAGAGTATACAAACATTACCAACTATCATTCCTCATGTCACAGAACTGACATCAACCTACCTCCTCCGTCGAAAGACCAAAGTCATTTGCTACAACTTGGCGGTATCGGAAACGAACTGGCATGTCTCCTATGATGTCTTCAAAGTCTAGCTTATAATATTCATCAAAGTATTCTTCAAGAGTCTTCTCAGCTGTAGAAGACAGATGCAAAAAACAAGAGAAATGTAGATGAAATGGTGAATGATTTAAAAAAGAATTGAAATGACTTTGTAAACATGACTAAGCGATGAGATGAGACATGAAAAACAAAATGTAACACATACTTGGATTGAAAATAGGCTTCTTTCTTCTCAGAGCTGTTTGGAACGCTGACCATCTCTTCTTCTTTTACTCTGTCCTACAAGTTCTTCTTGCAGAGCTTTCTGAGGTTTGTACTCAACATCCATCTACAACAATCTATACTTGTAACCCTCATAAGGTGTTAAAGTTACAACAAACAAAATTGCATTGCACTACCTAAGGTAAATACTTTCGTTGAAATAATGATGAAACCCCAGGATTTCCAATTTCAACAGGTGGATCTGGGGTTTGATTACAAACAGGTAAGAAAATTGTCCCAAATTAAATTCTAGCTAACAACTGTATTTAAAAAAAAGGCATGTCACAGGTTTAATTAGTTGTAGTTATGGGCTGGGATGGCTCTTTATCCTGGTACAGGTATGGTGAAGCCTCCCAGGAAAGTTTTGAAATTTAAACCTGAAATGGTGCATACTGAAGACATTTATTTATATATGTGTACACACACACTATCTACAAAATATTTACCCTAAAAGTAACAAAGTATTGTACACATTTACATTTTGATCACCAGTATTGTTTTTTAAGTTTTTTCAGAGAAGACAAACAGCACTGACAGTTCAAATAATCACATGGAAAATCACTTCTGTCCATTAATAATTTTTTTTTTAAATAACAATTAAACTGGTATAACTAAATCTGTCTTACAGATGGGTTTATAAACTTAAGAATGGGTTATGAGTTTTAACACCTGTGCATATTTCTAGCTATCCCTACCCCTACACATTCACAACAAAATAATATTTACTTATACTTAGAAAAGTAAACTGTTTATATATATTTAAATATATATATATTTTCCTACATGATGCAACACAAATGAAGACTGATCTAAAATATTCATGGTTCTTTAAATGGGAAATAAACAGACAAAATATTTAACCTAAATCTTTATAACACTGAGTAACAAAGCTCAAAAATACTGGAATAACAATACCGATCTAATATAGAAAAAAACACATCAAGTCCTCATCTATACAAATATCTGAATAATTTTACTGGTGTTATTTTTGCACAAAGAACTCAAAACTCTTGAGCCTCCCATCTATTAACATCAAAACAAGTATTAATCATACATTAATAATAATTAAAACAAACTTTATAAAACACGACAGAAAAATAATTAACAGTTTTAAAAAAAGGTTTAACAACATTTTAGGATACAACTAGTTTTTTCTATAGTTCACTTATAAAAAGCAAGTCAAGGTAACACTATTCAAACTTAACAACAAGCATCAGACATGCTGACTGTATAATGCATATCTAAGTTTTAAAGGTTCAACATTTCTCAGCCCACCCACATCTAACACAAAAATTTATGTTACTAAACATGAAGTTACTTTTTTTATGAAATAAGTTACACAGAGAGAAATCTGTAATAAGATTTTTTATTTTATTTTTAGAGTTCCCCACCTTTTGATAAGGACTTGACAAAGAGTTTGAAGTGTCATGATGGAAAAAATGAATCTGAATATATATCACTTACTTAATGTTTTGCCTTTTGTTCACCATAATACAAAAAACTTCCAAATGTCAAATCATGACACATCTTTTACATTTTGTTCCAAAACGTTTTCAAGATACTTAAAATGTATTTCTAGGTTCAGTGCTGTAAACAAGATAACTCATCTAAGCCGATCGGTAACACAGTGCCACGGACAAGTTAATTCGTTCTCAATAATACCTAACTTCAACGCTAGATGTCAGCACTATACATGCATTTGACCTACTTACAAATTGTTTCACTTTCGATCCAAAACAGCGTTACGAAAAAAGTTACAAAAATAAAGAAGCATTAGAGTTGGATTGTAGCAGCTGAAATACATGACAGTCAATAGGTTAAATAAACCATCACTCATAACTTTCTGTTTGATACTGTGTAATTCTAGTTTACAAAAGTTAACCCTTATTTGCCTGTGGTGAAACAAATGTAAAAATTAACTTTTAAACTAAAAAAACATTCAACCTAAATCCAAAACACGATAGCAATAAAAACCTGATGTATGCTACACACACATCTGGTAGCTGGAAGGATTTCTCATGAGGTTGAAAGATTAAATGACAAAATTTGAATCTTAATTCATATAAAGTACCATAATTACAACAAAACAAGATTAAAAGATCCATACATTAAAATCTACATCTTCACAATGTGGCCCATCTTCTTCATTCCACTGATCATCATATCCCTGCCAGTCATCCCAGTTTTCTTCTAAAATAAAAGGGTAGTGTTAAACAACAGAATACAAAGTATAAACATGCCATGTTAAAACTACACCCTCCATAAACAAACTGAATATAAAGTATAAACATACCATGTTAAAACTACACTCTCCATAAACAAACTGAATACAAAGTATAAACTTACCATGTTAAAACTACACTCTCCATAAACAAACTGAATATAACGTATAAACATACCATGTTAAAACTACACCCTCCATAAACAAACTGAATACAAAGTATAAACATACCATGTTAAAACTACACCCTACATAAACAAACTGAATACAAAGTATAAACATACCATGTTAAAACTACACCCTACATAAACAAACTGAATACAAAGTATAAACATACCATGTTAAAACTACACCCTACATAAACAAACTGAATACAAAGTATAAACATGCCATGTTAAAACTACACCCTCCATAAACAAACTGAATACAAAGTATAAACATGCCATGTTAAAACTACACCCTCCATAAACAAACTGAATACAAAGTATAAACATATCATGTTAAAACTACATACCATCTATCTCTTCATCTGGAGGAAATTCTGGTTTTTGATCACCTTCCTCTACAGCATAGTAATCATCGCTAAATAAATTCTACAATACATAAAATATTATTAGAACAGCATAAATAATTAGATTTATTCAAGAAAGTACATCACATGTTTTATTAAAGAATCATGAGAATACACATCGCTGGCCATACAACAGTTACTAGACTATATCTGAACCTTTCTTTTTCCTTTATCCATCACCAGAACTTACACTTACTACAAGTGTTTCAGCTCTTCCTTTCTTTATCCACCACCATAACCTACAGTTACTACTGTGTTTCAGCTCTTCCTTTCTTTATCCACCACCATGACCTACAGTTACTACTGTGTTTCAGCTCTTCCTTTCTTTATCCACCACCATAACCTACAGTTACCACTGTGTTTCAGCTCTTCCTTTCTTTATCCACCATCATAACCTACAGTTACTACTGTGTTTCAGCTCTTCCTTTCTTTATCCACCACCATGACCTACAGTTACTACTTGTGTTTCATCTCTTCCTTTCTTTATCCACCACCATAACCTACAGTTACTACTGTGTTTCAGCTCTTCCTTTTTTATCCACCACCATAACCTACAGTTACTATCGCGTGTTTCAGCTCTTTCCTTTCTCTTTATCCACCACCATGACCTACAGTTACTATGCGCGTTTCAGCTCTTCCTTTCTTTATCCACCACCATGACCTACAGTTACTACTGTGTTTCAGCTCTTCCTTTCTTTATCCACCACCATGACCTACAGTTACTACTGTGTTTCAGCTCTTCCTTTCTTTATCCACCACCATGACCTACGGTTACTGCTGTGTTTCAGCTCTTCCTTTCTTTATCCACCACCATAACCCACGGTTACTACTGTGTTTCCAGTTCTTCCTTTCTTTATCCACCACCATAACCTACGGTTACTGCTGTGGTTTCAGCTCTTCCTTTCTTTATCCACCACCATGACCTCCATAGTTACTATGTGTTTCAGCTCTTTCTTTCTTTATCCACCACCATGACTCTACGGTTACTACTGTGTTTCAGCTCTTCCTTTCTTTATCCACCACCATGACCTACGGTTACTACTGTGTTTCAGCTTTCTTCCTTTCTTTATCCACCACCATAACCTACAGTTACTGCTGTGTGTTTCAGCTCTTCCTTTCTTTATCCACCACCATAACCTGCATAGTTACTACTGTGTTTCAGCTCTTCCTTTCTTTATCCACCACCATGACTACCACGGTTACTACTTGGTTTCATCTCTTCCTTTCTTTATCCACCACCATAACCTACAGTTACTACTGTGTTTCATCTCTTCCTTTTATCCACCACCACCATAACCTGCGGTTACTGCTGTGCGCGGTTTTCGAGCTCTTTTCCTTTCTTTATCCACCACCATAACCTCCATAGTTATTTATCGTTGTTTCAGCTTCTTTCCTTTCTTTATCCACCACCATGACTCTACGGTTACTACTGTGTTTCAGCTCTTCCTTTCTTTATCCACCACCATGACTCCATAGTTACTACTGTTTCAGTTTCTTCCTTTCTTTTATCCACCACCATAACCTACGTTACTGCTGTGTTTCAGCTCTTCCTTTCTTTTATCCACCACCATAACCTACATAGTTACTACTGTGTTTTCGGCTCTTCCTTTTTTTATCCACCACCATGACCTACAGTTACTACTTAGTGTTTCAATCTCTTCCTTTTTTTTATCCACCACCATAACCTACGGTTACTGCTGTGTTTCGAGTCTTCCCTTTCTTTATCCACCACCATAACCTACGGTTACTGCTGTGTTTCATCTCTTCCTTTCTTTATCCACCACCATGACTACGGTTACTACGTGTGGTTTAGTTCTTCCTTTTCTTTTATCCACCACCATAACCTACAGTTACTACTGTGTTTCAGCTCTTCCTTTCTTTATCCACCACCATAACTCCATAGTTACTACTGTGTTTCAGCTCTTCCTTTCTTTATCCACCACCATAACCTACAGTTACTACTGTGTTTCAGCTCTTCCTTTCTTTATCCACCACCATAACCTACAGTTACTACTGTGTTTCAGCTCTTCCTTTCTTTATCCACCACCATGACCTACAGTTACTACTTGTGTTTCATCTCTTCCTTTCTTTATCCACCACCATAACCTACAGTTACTACTTGTGTTTCATTTCTTCCTTTCTTTATCCACCACCATAACCTACAGTTACTACTTGTGTTTCATCTCTTCCTTTCTTTATCCACCACCATAACCTACAGTTACTACATGTGTTCAAACTCTTCTTTTTGTTTTTTGAATCTGTATTATATTTATTAAAACCACTATAATTTTTTTTTTAAATTTAAAAACTAAACAACAGTTACAGAAATAACCTTTTTTATTATTATTATTTCTCTAATATAAAAGAGTTTACCTTCATCTGTTCATCATATTTGACCGGATCAAAATCTCCATCTAAATCTACATCATCAAACCCCATTTTAGCATTTCCAGTTATGGCTCTTAGTTTATCCAGTTTATCCACGATTTCTTTCCTTTTTAATGCCTTCAGTCGCTTCAGTTCTTCTTTTTTCTTAACTTTTTCCTAAAAACAATTTGTATTCCCAATGGCTGGTTAGTAAGAAACATACTTTCCATCAAACTCTGTTGAAAATTTACTAAAAGTGACACTATCCGAGTAAGGAAATGTTAAAACAGTGATTGGGGTGAAAATTGTAGAACGTTTACTTTATTGTACATAAGTGTATACACACACGTTTTGTGTGTTTTCTTGTAGCAAGGCCACGCTGGATTATCTGTTGTGTCTACTGAGAGGTATCAAACCCCTGATTTTATTGCTGTAAGTCTGAAGACTTACTCGTGTCCCACCAGGGTATTATACGTTGTGCGCTAGAGATTTTGTTCTGTTCACTAAAGAATTCTAGACTTAAGGAAACAATATGCAGGTGATGGATTCAAATTTAAAGAGATGTTGAAATTATGCGTGATGGCTAGAAATGTGACGAGTTATTTTAAACACGTGTTGAATAGTGAAGTTAAGCTAGTAAGACAGCTGAAGAAATGTAAGGGTTAACTACCCATTTAGCAAGTAAAAACTTTGTTACAGTGTTACCCAGCAAGTTATAGATAAACTTATAGTGAGTTAGATAAACACATCAGTGATATAAATATTGCATCTCTGTTTTAACAAAAATAGCAAGATTACAAGAAATTGGTCATTTAGTTTCACTTGTGAGTTAGACATATAGAAGAAATTAGCATGCCAAATTTGTCCAATGAAGTTGAAAAAATAAAACATTTGTCTCAATTAAGTTGCATCACTTGTGTGAAGAGTTAAGAACCTTCAAAACCACTTCAAATAAATCAGAAGAAGAAGAGAATATTTAGAGCCAGCTCATCCGTTACAAATGACATAACTGCAATAAAATACATTAAGAATTTACAGTGAATTAAATACTGATGTATTAAAAACTTAAAGGGGAGTAAAAAACAGTAGGTAGCATTACTATCAGCAAGACCATGTGCACGTTGTAACCAATACTGCAGCACAACATGGGTGACAGGACAATAATTATAATTAGCACACAGTCTCAGTGGTAGCTGAAACCACTAATGTTTTAATACCTAAATAATAAATTCAATTAACTCTTTCATTTACTCTATGTATCTACAAAAGTTAGTTATATGTATTTTAATCCATTGTTTTTAATGACAATGAATGCATTAAATGGTAGAAAGTTTGGAAGCAAACTACGTGTTATTTTATGTATCGAACAAATCTGTTATGATATTTAAAACTTTGGAAGTTACACTATAGTTTAACTGCCATGGTAAATTGGACTTTGTCCATGTTTACAGGCATACGAGCAGGTCTTTATAAATAATGGCAAATGGTATCATAGCATAATGATAACTGACTTGTTAATCCTGTAACAACTGGAGCCATGGTCCAGTTTTCCAGTCGTTATCATTAAAATTAAAAATAACTACCGTAATCACATTTGTTAAATTAATCCTGTTAAAAATACAGCCATAGTTGATGCAACAAACTTATACAAATGTAGTAATAAATATCTCAGTTACTGGCAACTTGTGATAACTGTGTTAGTGGAAAACACAGTTCTAAAGTAACCCATGTGCAGCTTGCATACATAATGAATATAAAGTTTCATAAAGAAAATTTGAAATATACATAAAACATCTTGCCCATAGTTCTGATTTTAAAGGATGACACAAAGAGTTTTACAGATACAAAAAACAAAGCTACCTTTTCCTTACGTTCCTTATATTTGTCTCTTTGTTGCTTCCTGCGATTGTCTTTACGACGCAAAGACTCTTTTAAGGTTCGTGGATACCTCTTTATCTATAAAAGAAAATTTTACTACATTCGATACTGTCAAATGTTTCATAATTATTTGATTTTATTAGCATTAAATCCAGGATGAACTGAAAGTACAAAATAGATTAAAAACCACCTACACAACTACTCTTGATCAAACAGCAGGCATGACTGTTACTTTTATAACCCACACAACTGAAAGTGTGGAGAAAGTTTAATGACACATCATAGGCTCGAAACATGGGTTCACTGATTACTAGCTAAGGCATGCTAACCATGAGAACAAAATTAGCCCTACTTGGTTTCCAAAGCAAATACTGCTGCCACCTTATAAAGACAGCCTAAAACATTTCTTTCAGCCAATACAAACTAACAAAAAAACAATTCAATCTGTATATGAAATCATACACGAGTAATTATAAAAAATATATATATGAAAATAAATATGATTCTTTTTCTATATCTCAATCTCTAGCTGCAAAAAACTATATAAAAGAAATTAAATTTCACTTATACACACACAAAAATCATTAATCATTATATTTTCTTACGAATTCTTGGTCTGGTTCCTCAAATCTGAAGTTAAATTTCTGTTCAAAAGAAGCTTGTTCCTCCAAGGTTTTCTCATCTTCACTGAGATTTTCTAAATCATCAACAATATCTTCATAACTTGGAATCTTTTCACTCATACCTTCTTCTAAATACTTTTTGTTCAAGATGTAATCACGTAAAAAAACCTCACCATTGTCCAGTGATGGATTGTTCCAGTACTTCCGTAAAAATTTCTGGGAACAAACCAAACATTTAAATCAAGCAATACTGAAAATACAATAATAATTATTAAAATTATCTTTTATTGTATACTTTTGCATTATAACATCATGGTTACAGTTACAGGAAAAGAATCTTTATAATGACTGAAAGCCCAATTTCTCTCTCTCTCTCTCTCTGCTTTTATAAATATACAGGTACATTTATTATATACACATAGTCAGGTTCGTTTCCAACTCACAGTAACAACTTGCATATCCAATCACTTTTCTCCTGACCAACCTTGTAGCTATACACATGGTAAAACCCCTAACTCTATTGATGTAATTGAGTTTAAATGTGATAATTTCCAACTGCTCATCACCTAAAGGTGACTCCTTGTTACAGGGTTACAATACGGAAGTTACTACAGTAACTAAATGTGCTCCCCTTTTTGGATGGTTACTTTACATAACTTACCAACATGGAATTCTGTGCAGCATCCAGATGTGGTCTCCTTTTTTGAATGGTTACATTACATAACTTGCTAATGTGGAATTCTCCGTTAAGGGATTATAAAAATATACAAAACTCAAAATCTTAACATTCTGAAAAAGAAATATTTTTGGATTGAAACAGTAGAGCAGAAGTCATACATTTAGTACACACAAAACAGGACCCTCCAAAACTGGCTACAAGTTGCACACTGGAGGTAATAAGAAAAGTTAAACAGTTTTTACTAGAACTTAAAAACATAGCAGAAACTAATTTGAAACTGTAAACAAGACAGTTCCTGTAGGTTTAGATATACAAAAGCTAACAAGTCTGAGTTCATAAGTTCTTTCAAAGTATCTAGCAAATGAAGACCAACTATAGAAAACTAAAAACAATATTTGACATGCAACAATGGAAGTATGTTGTCATGTTGGACTAAGAATACATTTCATTAAGTGCATGCAACAAGCCAGATAATGTATTATCTTCTGCTGAAGAAACAGTGCATGCAACAAGCCAGATAATGTATTGTCTTCTGCTGAAGAAACAGTGCATGCAACAAGCCAGATAATGTATTGTCTTCTGCTGAAGAAACAGTGCATGCAACAAGCCAGATAATGTATTATCTTCTGCTGAAGAAACAGTGCATGCAACAAGCCAGATAATGTATTATCTTCTGCTGAAGAAACAGTGCATGCAACAAGCCAGATAATGTATTATCTTCTGCTGAAGAAACAGTGCATGCAACAAGCCAGATAATGTATTATCTTCTGCTGAAGAAACAGTGCATGCAACAAGCCAGATAATGTATTATCTTCTGCTGAAGAAACAGTGCATGCAACAAGCCAGATAATGTATTATCCTCTGCTGAAGAAACAATACTTCAAAAATAGCATAAAACAGGTTGCAAAAATCTTTTCAAAAATTGTTAACTTCAGGTTACACTTATAATAGTGATTAAAACACACAGAAAAAATAACACCCAGGTGAACTTCACTTATTAGATTAATGTGATGACACCAATATGTTAGGAACAAATACTATCTTTGTACGTTTGGAAAAAAAAAAAAGAAGATATGGCTTCTTCCAAACAAACATTCAGCCATATCTGGAAAAAAAACTGTCAGTTTCTCCACAAGTAGAATTTAATGGTATACCATTCACAGACATTGCCCATGAAATTCTGTGCTTTTGAATTGCTTAACACATCATATGGAGAATGATTGTATACTAAAGTTGCTTGAAAAGACCCTAACAAATCATTGCCTACCAAGCCACTGTCTGAATCTTTTAATTGTTCAAACAGACCTAACAAGTCATTGTTTGTGTAACGATGCACAGCATGAAAAGAAATGTATTGCAGTGAAAACTCTCTCTTCAACTAGCTCTTTCAAAAGACGGTACATCAAAAGAACTTTCTGGTACAAGTCCTCCTATTCCAACAAGCCTTCAAACCTCATCATCACAAGTGGTATTCAACCTTGTATTGTCACTGTATATCAGACACGATTCCTATTATTACAGATTTGAGACAAGGTACAGTCCAAAACCAAACCATTACAATTTTAAAGGATTAGTTTTTCTTAATGTAATAAAAAGTTTTGTTGGTGAATGAGAGAGCACACTTCATACATATGTAATTTTTTTATTATTTTTTTTTTATTTTACATAAAGCCACATGAGGGCTAGCTGCACTAGCTATCCCTAATTTAGCAGTGTAAGACTAGAGGGAAGGTAGCTAGTCATCACCACCAACTGCCAACTCTTAGGCTATTCTTTTAACAATTAATAGTAGGAATGACCATCACACTATAACTCCCCCATGGCTGAAAGGGCAAGCATGTTTGGTGTGACAGGGATTCGAACCTGAGACCTTTAGATTGCAAGTCAAGCTCCCTAACCACTTGGCCATGCCAGGCTCAACTGTAAACTATTATTTAATGTTGTGTTAAGCAACGATATTGGTTAGAACGTTTATGCATTCATTCATTGTCAGCTGAGTACATGAATTTTGGATTAATTAAACTTTATGAGCTGAACAAACCTTACAAGATATTATTTAGATCACATATAATGAAACAATGCATTCAAATCTTTACAAGTAAGAACAATATATTTAATTAGCTCTTTCAATAGAAGTTTGATTTTTAATTATGTACTACACAAGCAGCTCGATTTGATCAAAAGTTAATCAATGATATATTGCTTAGTACCGTTACTCATACAAATATATTACAATTTGTATTCAAAAATTAAATTCTACACTTGCTATGCAGGGTATTAAGCTCAGCTAACCAAAATATTTTTGTCTATATTGGTTTAGTTAACAGCCTACTATAACGGGGAGAAGACACCCCACCTGAAAACAGACTTTTTAAACTAACAAGAGTTATGTATTTATTAACCTCCTATCATAACATATAAAGGTAGAAAAACTAGTCCGTTATCAGCTCCATTTTAAAAACTAATTCGAGAAGTGTGAATAAGTTGGTGTTTTGTATTCCTTAATCAAATGAAAGAACACTTATGTCTAAAAGACTTTTTTATCACAACCTTCTAGATAAAAAATACAGATTAAAATTTAACTATATCAAAGCACCCCAGGAATTTTACAGAGAGCATCTTATGTTGGCGTTGTGTCTGTTACGAAAGAGTCAGAAAAATAATTTCCAATGTATTAAAGGACTTCATTTACACCAACCAAATCTTTTTGTGTTGCTTTATCTTCAGTTTTCTCACACTGTCCTTTCAACCACAACAAGTAATCTCCTTCTTCTGCATCCTAAAAGAAAAGAAAACAAACATGAACATTAATGAATATCCTTAATTATCTAGACCTCAAAACAAAGCTAAGTTACACAGAAAGTAGTTCTTTAAAGTTTCAATATATATTAGTTATTATATTCTCAAACACAGAAAGTAGTTCTTTAAAGTTTCAATATATATTGGTTATTATATTCTCAAACCTTTATTACCTAAATTGCATATTTGAAATAAATAAAAAAATCAAATACTAGCAAATATGGTCAACTCTCCTGAAGACCTCAAGATAACAAAAAAAGTAAAATACCCATATATAACTACTGAATTTATTGTTCTTATATACGGTTATTTATTATTTAAAAAAGCAACTAAAATTAAAACTCTTTGAATAAGAAAACATACATGAAAAAACAAATTAAATAAAAAATGTCCTCTAGGATGGAAGCTTCTTATGTGTGATAAAACTGAGTACTTTGTTGGAAGCTTCTTATGTGTGATATAACTGAGTATTTTGTTCTTGGTGGGTGACTTAATTTTTTGAGCTACCTTAATAGTCAGACATGGTTTAGACAGCAATTGAACAATAAATTTAAATGAAATAGTCATGTGAAAGTGAGGGAACTGTAGGCTGCAGGATGGGTAACTGCAAGTGTCTTTTATAATCTCCAATAATTCCAGACAAAAACACAAAAAAAAACAGCTCTTTTGATTTTATATCATATTTTCAACTTTTGCTACAGTTGGTTAATGTTAGGGTTGAGAAAATAAGAAAAATAATGGATAAAATATAACATTTTACCAAAAATAAAAGAGATCTCTTGCTATTCATTTCTTGGGAGGCTCTAGGGGTTTTATAAATTTAAAACAAAAAGTATCTATTCTTAATGTGAAAATTAACCCCCACACAGATTAGTCAGGATCCGAGTCAGACCAATTTCATAATTTCACAGGCAAATACTTAGTAGAAATACTTTGTTAAATAAATCTGACTTTTGTGTACAACGGGCTTGTGTAATGCTCCCACATTTTGTAATGATACACTTATTATATTAAAAGTTATAGAATGTATAGTTTCATGGTGGCTAAAATGTCAGTCAAAATGACCAAGCTAATATAAGGAGAGTTAATGTGACTGTTTTAAAAAGTGTCTTTAAATGTGTTTAAGCTTTGTTACAAACAGTTAACATTTTTCTTACACTGAAAATGTATTTCCAATAAGTACTTATCTCTCACATAAAACTATCTTGATTTTCATCTGCCCTCTTAACATTGCTAAAAACATTTTGGTGATCAGTATATATATATAGCCTGTAAACTTTACACCATTTCTGAACATCAGCATATCACGTGACTACTCTCCACCAATAGTATTGTACCACCTACACTGCCTCAGCTAACTCCCTCTGCTACTCCCACAGCAGTGGGAAGAAAGGAAGAAGTGTGTGAGGGAAGCAAGCATACACTGGATATACTATTTCAGTGTAAGAAAAATCTCAAATTCTAATATGCTTGCTTTCACTCACATAAAGTTAAAATCCCTAACTTCAATGGTGGAGATGCTGGTGTAGGCATACAGAAATGAAACCAAGTGAAAAATGGAAAGTGACCATCCAGCATGAACATGTGTGCCCATAACAAAGCACACTAGTGGGATATCCCACTACTTCTGAAAAAACTACACTCTTCACCTAGGAAGTAGAAAATTGATTCAAAAGAGGCAGTAAAATGAGATAACATGCAGAAGTGTAACACGTTCCGAGAGATGCAGTTTGTGTCAACACACAAACAGAATTAACTATGTATATTGTCAACCCCAACTGGATGAGTTTCCATAACTCATCCTTGGCATCACGGAGGTGAGAATGAAGATATAATAATCTGTGATATTAACAATGTGGTTAGGGTATGTGGACCATGCAATAAAGTGTTCTCATTCTCTCTTAAATATTGTCAACTACATACTCTACTGATCTAGTACAAAATTCGAGTGATTTATATCTCGATTTTCCGTCTGAATTTCACAAATAGAACTTGCATCATA
Organism: Tachypleus tridentatus; assembly: GCF_004210375.1. NCBI lineage: Eukaryota > Metazoa > Arthropoda > Merostomata > Xiphosura > Limulidae > Tachypleus > Tachypleus tridentatus. The sequence continues at coordinate 22,714,734 of NC_134828.1, read as the reverse complement.
TCAAAGATGTTTTTGGTAAGCCATCATTTTAAGCCCTTCACTTTTGAGAACTGATTAAAAGAAAATTAATTTTATAAACTGGCTGCATGACATATGAAGATTTAGATAATTAGTTCATTGAAATACATGAAAGTGTAAATATCTGAAGGTAACTTGAAATTCAAAAGAAGCAAAGTATCTGGCTTACATTTAAAATATCATACACTGATAATTAATTCATGAAAACCACATGTAATCTTTGATTTAATTTTGCTCATAACACAACATTGAAGATATAACAATGTTTGTAAGTTATATACGTAAAAACAGCTGGTGTGGGTAGAGAAAGCACTATGTAAATCAGCGAACAACATTTCAACCTTCTTCTGACGATGCCCAAAGAAGGTCGAATGTTGTTCGCTCATTTACATAGTGCTTTCTTTACCCATACCAGCTGTTTTTACGTATATAATTTTCTCTACTAGTGGGTTTTCTCGTCATCAAGAAACGTTTGTAAGATTTATTTCAAATGACAGTTCTTATAACGTATGTTCTCACTTAGGAAGAATTCCAGAAAATCAAACATATCATAGAGGTGTTCAGATGCAGATACTTCAGCTGTAATCATAAGAGTCTTACGTCAAACAACTGGAATTACAGAGAGAGGGTGAGCTTTCAGTCAAAATTAGACAAACTGTCAGAACAATCACAGGAGCAAGATGTACATCACACCAAACTTGGAATTACAAATCAGAACAATCACAGAAGCAAGATGTACATCACACCAAACTTGGAATTACAAGTCAGAACAATCACAGAAGCAAGATGTACATCACACCAAACTTGGAATTACAAGTCAGAACAATCACAGAAGCAAGATGTACATCACACCAAACTTGGAATTACAAGTCAGAACAATCACAGAAGCAAGATGTACATCACACCAAACTTGGAATTACAAGTCAGAACAATCACAGAAGCAAGACGTACATCACACCAAACTTGGAATTACAAGTCAGAACAATCACAGAAGCAAGATGTACATCACACCAAACTTGGAATTACAAATCAGAACAATCACAGAAGCAAGATGTACATCACACCAAACTTGGAATTACAAGTCAGAACAATTACAGAAGCAAGATGTACATCACACCAAACTTGGAATTACAAATCAGAACAATCACAGAAGCAAGATGTACATCACACCAAACTTGGAATTACAAATCAGAACAATCACAGAAGCAAGATGTACATCACACCAACCTTGGAATTACAAATCAGCACAATCACAGAAGCAAGATGTACATCACACCAAACTTGGAATTACAAGTCAGAACAATCACAGAAGCAAGATGTACATCACACCAAACTTGGAATTACAAGTCAGAACAATCACAGAAACAAGATGTACATCACACCAAACTTGGAATTACAAATCAGAACAATCACAGAAGCAAGATGTACATCATACCAAACTTGGAATTACAAGTCAGAACAATCACAGAAGCAAGATGTACATCATACCAAACTTGGAATTACAAGTCAGAACAATCACAGAAGCAAGATGTACATCACACCAACCTTGGAATTACAAATCAGAACAATCACAGAAGCAAGATGTACATCACACCAACCTTGGAATTACAAGTCAGAACAATCACAGAAGCAAGATGTACATCACACCAAACTTGGAATTACAAGTCAGAACAATCACAGAAACAAGATGTACATCATACCAAACTTGGAATTACAAATCAGAACAATCACAGAAGCAAGATGTACATCATACCAAACTTGGAATTACAAATCAGAACAATCACAGAAGCAAGATGTACATCACACCAACCTTGGAATTACAAATCAGAACAATCACAGAAGCAAGATGTACATCACACCAAACTTGGAATTACAAGTCAGAACAATCACAGAAGCAAGATGTACATCACACCAAACTTGGAATTACAAATCAGAACAATCACAGAAGCAAGATGTACATCACACCAAACTTGGAATTACAAGTCAGAACAATCACAGAAGCAAGATGTACATCACACCAAACTTGGAATTACAAATCAGAACAATCACAGAAGCAAGATGTACATCACACCAAACTTGGAATTACAAGTCAGAACAATCACAGAAGCAAGATGTACATCACACCAAACTTGGAATTACAAATCAGAACAATCACAGAAGCAAGATGTACATCACACCAAACTTGGAATTACAAGTCAGAACAATCACAGAAGCAAGATGTACATCACACCAAACTTGGAATTACAAATCAGAACAATCACAGAAGCAAGATGTACATCACACCAAACTTGGAATTACAAGTCAGAACAATCACAGAAGCAAGATGTACATCACACCAAACTTGGAATTACAAATCAGAACAATCACAGGAGCAAGATGTACATCACACCAAACTTGGAATTACAAGTCAGAACAATCACAGAAGCAAGATGTACATCACACCAAACTTGGAATTACAAGTCAGAGCAATCACAGAAGCAAGATGTACATCACACCAAACTTGGAATTACAAGTCAGAACAATCACAGAAGCAAGATGTACATCAAACCAAACTTGGAATTACAAGTCAGAACAATCACAGAAGCAAGACGTACATCACACCAAACTTGGAATTACAAGTCAGAACAATCACAGAAGCAAGATGTACATCACACCAAACTTGGAATTACAAATCAGAACAATCACAGGAGCAAGATGTACATCACACCAAACTTGGAATTACAAGTCAGAACAATCACAGAAGCAAGATGTACATCACACCAAACTTGGAATTACAAATCAGAACAATCACAGAAGCAAGATGTACATCACACCAAACTTGGAATTACAAGTCAGAACAATCACAGAAGCAAGATGTACATCACACCAAACTTGGAATAACAAATCAGAACAATCACAGAAGCAAGATGTACATCACACCAAACTTGGAATTACAAGTCAGAACAATCACAGAAGCAAGATGTACATCACACCAAACTTGGAATTACAAGTCAGAACAATCACAGGAGCAAGATGTACATCATACCAAACTTGGAATTACAAGTCAGAACAATCACAGAAGCAAGATGTACATCACACCAAACTTGGAATTACAAATCAGAACAATCACAGGAGCAAGATGTACATCACACCAAACTTGGAATTACAAGTCAGAACAATCACAGAAGCAAGATGTACATCACACCAAACTTGGAATTACAAGTCAGAACAATCACAGAAGCAAGATGTACATCACACCAAACTTGGAATTACAAGTCAGAACAATCACAGAAGCAAGATGTACATCACACCAAACTTGGAATTACAAGTCAGAACAATCACAGAAGCAAGATGTACATCACACCAAACTTGGAATTACAAGTCAGAACAATCACAGAAGCAAGATGTACATCAAACCAAACTTGGAATTACAAGTCAGAACAATCACAGAAGCAAGACGTACATCACACCAAACTTGGAATTACAAGTCAGAACAATCACAGAAGCAAGATGTACATCACACCAAACTTGGAATTACAAGTCAGAACAATCACAGAAGCAAGATGTACATCATACCAAACTTGGAATTACAAGTCAGAACAATCACAGAAGCAAGATGTACATCATACCAAACTTGGAATTACAAGTCAGAACAATCACAGAAGCAAGACGTACATCACACCAAACTTGGAATTACAAGTCAGAACAATCACAGAAGCAAGATGCACATCATACCAAACTTGGAATTACAAGTCAGAACAATCACAGAAGCAAGACGTACATCACACCAAACTTGGAATTACAAGTCAGAACAATCACAGAAGCAAGATGTACATCAAACCAAACTTGGAATTACAAGTCAGAACAATCACAGAAGCAAGACGTACATCACACCAAACTTGGAATTACAAGTCAGAACAATCACAGAAGCAAGATGTACATCACACCAAACTTGGAATTACAAGTCAGAACAATCACAGAAGCAAGATGTACATCACACCAAACTTGGAATTACAAGTCAGAACAATCACAGAAGCAAGACGTACATCACACCAAACTTGGAATTACAAGTCAGAACAATCACAGAAGCAAGATGTACATCATACCAAACTTGGAATTACAAGTCAGAACAATCACAGAAGCAAGACGTACATCACACCAAACTTGGAATTACAAGTCAGAACAATCACAGAAGCAAGATGTACATCACACCAAACTTGGAATTACAAGTCAGAACAATCACAGAAGCAAGATGTACATCACACCAAACTTGGAATTACAAGTCAGAACAATCACAGAAGCAAGATGTACATCACACCAAACTTGGAATTACAAGTCAGAACAATCACAGAAGCAAGATGTACATCACATCACACCAAACTTACATCAATTACAAGTCAGAACAATCACAGAAGCAAGATGTACATCACACCAAACTTGGAATTACAAATCAGAACAATCACAGAAGCAAGATGTACATCACACCAAACTTGGAATTACAAATCAGAACAATCACAGAAGCAAGATGTACATCACACCAAACTTGGAATTACAAATCAGAACAATCACAGAAGCAAGATGTACATCACACCAAACTTGGAATTACAAATCAGAACAATCACAGAAGCAAGATGTACATCACACCAAACTTGGAATTACAAATCAGAACAATCACAGAAGCAAGATGTACATCACACCAAACTTGGAATTACAAATCAGAACAATCACAGAAGCAAGATACATCACACCAAACTTGGAATTACAAAGAACAATCACAGAAGCAATCACAGAAGCAAGATGTACATCACACCAAACTTGGAATTACAAATCAGAACAATCACAGAAGCAAGATGTACATCACACCAAACTTGGAATTACAAATCAGAACAATCACAGAAGCAAGATGTACATCACACCAAACTTGGAATTACAAGTCAGAACAATCACAGAAGCAAGATGTACATCACACCAAACTTGGAATTACAAGTCAGAACAATCACAGAAGCAAGATGTACATCACACCAAACTTGGAATTACAAATCAGAACAATCACAGAAGCAAGATGTACATCACACCAAACTTGGAATTACAAATCAGAACAATCACAGAAGCAAGATGTACATCACACCAAACTTGGAATTACAAATCAGAACAATCACAGAAGCAAGATGTACATCACACCAAACTTGGAATTACAAGTCAGAACAATCACAGAAGCAAGATGTACATCACACCAAACTTGGAATTACAAATCAGAACAATCACAGAAGCAAGATGTACATCACACCAAACTTGGAATTACAAATCAGAACAATCACAGAAGCAAGATGTACATCACACCAAACTTGGAATTACAAATCAGAACAATCACAGAAGCAAGATGTACATCACACCAAACTTGGAATTACAAGTCAGAACAATCACAGAAGCAAGATGTACATCACACCAAACTTGGAATTACAAGTCAGAACAATCACAGAAGCAAGATGTACATCACACCAAACTTGGAATTACAAATCAGAACAATCACAGAAGCAAGATGTACATCACACCAAACTTGGAATTACAAATCAGAACAATCACAGAAGCAAGATGTACATCACACCAAACTTGGAATTACAAGTCAGAACAATCACAGAAGCAAGATGTACATCACACCAAACTTGGAATTACAAATCAGAACAATCACAGAAGCAAGATGTACATCACACCAAACTTGGAATTACAAGTCAGAACAATCACAGAAGCAAGATGTACATCACACCAAACTTGGAATTACAAATCAGAACAATCACAGAAGCAAGATGTACATCACACCAAACTTGGAATTACAAGTCAGAACAATCACAGGAGCAAGATGTACATCACACCAAACTTGGAATTACAAATCAGAACAATCACAGAAGCAAGATGTACATCACACCAAACTTGGAATTACAAGTCAGAACAATCACAGGAGCAAGATGTACATCACACCAAACTTGGAATTACAAGTCAGAACAATCACAGAAGCAAGATGTACATCACACCAAACTTGGAATTACAAGTCAGAACAATCACAGAAGCAAGATGTACATCACACCAAACTTGGAATTACAAATCAGAACAATCACAGAAGCAAGATGTACATCACACCAAACTTGGAATTACAAATCAGAACAATCACAGGAGCAAGATGTACATCATACCAAACTTGGAATTACAAGTCAGAACAATCACAGAAGCAAGATGTACATCACACCAAACTTGGAATTACAAATCAGAACAATCACAGAAGCAAGATGTACATCACACCAAACTTGGAATTACAAGTCAGAACAATCACAGAAGCAAGATGTACATCACACCAAACTTGGAATTACAAATCAGAACAATCACAGGAGCAAGATGTACATCATACCAAACTTGGAATTACAAATCAGAACAATCACAGGAACAAGATGTACATCACATCAAACTTGGAATTACAAGTCAGAACAATCACAGGAGCAAGATGTACATCACACCAAACTTGGAATTACAAGTCAGAACAATCACAGAAGCAAGATGTACATCACACCAAACTTGGAATTACAAATCAGAACAATCACAGAAGCAAGATGTACATCACACCAAACTTGGAATTACAAGTCAGAACAATCACAGAAGCAAGATATACATCACACCAAACTTGGAATTACAAGTCAGAACAATCACAGAAACAAGATGTACATCACACCAAACTTGGAATTACAAGTCAGAACAATCACAGAAGCAAGATGTACATCACACCAAACTTGGAATTACAAGTCAGAACAATCACAGAAGCAAGATGTACATCACACCAAACTTGGAATTACAAGTCAGAACAATCACAGAAGCAAGATGTACATCACACCAAACTTGGAATTACAAGTCAGAACAATCACAGAAGCAAGATGTACATCATACCAAACTTGGAATTACAAGACTGTGGTATTGCCTCAACTCAACCATACAAACACGATAATAGTTGTAATCAGTATTATGAGCAAAATCATAACTCACTCACCCATAAAAGCAGGGAAGAGATATTCTGCATTCAATTTTACGAGAAGGGCAAGAAACATTTGCTAAACCATGGAAACGGTGAATGTATGGCCTGTTGCATGAATTACAAGACAGATAAAGTCTCCTAGACTTGATTATAATAGAAAGAACAGAACCTCCTGCAACCAGAATTAACAAGGAGAGATGGTACATGAAGACAAAGATTGAAATGGAGGAAGAGAAAGGCATAATAGACCACATTGAGATTTCAATCAGATAAATCAAGGGAGCATGGAGGATGTATAACTCAAAAAGAGTGGGAAAAGGAGGGACATGACAGAGGAAGACAAACACTGGAGAAATAGTCAAAGTGAACAACCAAATGAAGAACAGAAGGTTAGGAAGGACATATATCACATCAAAAAGACTAAAAGTGGAAAATATACTGTCATGTGTGGTAAATAAACAAAAATAATTTGGAAGAAGGACAAATCTTTGGAGAGAAGCTGAATAGGAGAGTAAGCACATATGTAAAGACCCTCCAGTCTCAATAGAATGTGATCACCTCTTGACTTAGCAGATAAGGAATGGGAAACCAAAGTGAGGGAAGCCTGATGTTTCATTAAGTAACAGAGGCATATTTGAGATGTTCCCAGTTGAGAATATGCCCACGTAAAGAGATGTAGATTGAGGGACCACTCCATAAGGAAGCATCTGTTAGGAGAAAATTGAAAAACCACCAGATTCACAGAGCCAGTAAAAGACCACAATGTGGTGACTGTTGTCCCAGAAAGGAGATAAAAGATCTGAAAACAGAGAGACCTGGAACTGGTACCCCTTGGCTCTGCAATATAAGCAACCAGACATCAAAAATCTCCCAGGTGTTGAAGAAAGAACCCTTACCCCTAATGATGAGACCATAAAGAGAGGAGTAAATAATGCCAATGCCATGGTCTGGTCTCTATCTAACCACCTGGCCAGAAACCGAAGGAAACACAAATGAATCCGATTCATAGGAATGAGAGTTCCAAAGAAACCCACATTCCCAAAGAGAGAACATAAGCTGTAAGAATGTGAGATGAAATATGAGTGAACTGGTTGCTCCAAACTCAAATGTGAAAAGGAGATGGCTGGCCCCAGCTGAGGATTGGAAAGAGGTAAACTCCCCCAAATGAACAGGGTATTAAGAGTGAGTAAAAACAGACTTCCCCACTGTCGTCAAGAATCTCACTTGTGCTGCTTCTATACAAGCAGAGGAGTGTGGTCTCTGGACTATAAATGGGAAGAAAAAGCAGGAGCCAGTCATCCACAGAAGTAAGAGTTTAGACTCATAGAATTAGATTGCCAGGTAAGAGATTGTCCTAGAAATTAGAATTACCTTTAAAACACATAAATAATCAACACCTAACTAACCTTATAACTAAATTAACCAAGAAAACAAACGACACACTGATGAATGTCTGGATGATAAGGCACATATTTAATAATTTAGAAAAGACGAAAATATTACCCATTACAATGAATTGGATGTCACTAACAGTAACGTGACGTAGTTTATAAACAATCTAAACGTACCTAGTTAAAGTATTTATGAATAACAAACTAAAAACTTCTGAAATTTGACAAATCTACAAAGTACATAACAGTGATGAATGTGAAAAACACTTAAATTGACATAAAAAACAAAGTTATAATCAATAAGTAACTTATAATTCATTTAAAGTAACTTAGATGACAAAGGACACAAATATGTAACATACCAAAGTCCGAGTATGAATAAAGTACTTCATTCTCTGACATGTAAAGAAGCAGAGAGCCACACAAAGGATATGTAAGCTGTGCCTATCGCAGGTGTATCTACCAAATGTGAAGTTGACATGTTGATCAACTTGCCACAGATCTCCTGGCAGATTTGGAAGAAAGCAGAAGAAAAACAACTATCCACCACAATGAATTGCATGGTGGCACGGCAAATGGTTAAATGTGACATCTCCTGGACTTGTGTAGATTGTTACTGATCAAAACAAGAGAGTACCAGAAGAAAAAAAAAAAAAAACAGTCCACACTGTATTCTCTCTGACGGGATTCTTCTTCAGGACGTTGTCACGTTCAGAAGAAACAAACAAATTGCTGTCCAAGCATGTGAATCTGGCTCCTTGCAACCTGAGGCCTCATTCTTTGGATGTCCTACCAGAAGTCATTTCAACTGGAACTGAAACTTCCACAGTCAATAGAATTATTTAAATTATAAGATCTTATGAATTTATGATCAAGGCAAAGAAGAATTGAAATTGAAATAGCATATTCGTACACAGTAGCCACAAGCAAAAAACACACATCAAAACAATGAGGTGCCAAACAAGTATGTGAGAATTGCACAGAAATAGTAGATGGAGCTAGCTATACACAATAGGTGGCACAATACTATTGGTAGAGAGTAGTCACGACACATACATGTTCAGAAATGGTAAAAAAATTGATGGGGAATATAATTTGGTGCACTGGTTGCAAAACTATTTTTAGCAATGCTTAGAGGGCAGATTAATGTCACAATACCTTTTCGTAAACAAAGGTAAAACCATATCGGGATAATGAAGTTTAGATTCACTCACATATTCATTAGTTATTAACAACTGTACAGTTCCCATTCCATAACTAATATCTAGTTGATACTGAGGCATCTTCAGGCCTTTGTGTATAATGATATTATACAGATCACTAACATATTTTACATGCAACCATGTATACTGGAGGTAGTCCGATCTTTCTTTGATAAATTTAAAAACTGTTTTAGTCAATATAAAATACTTGAATCTCATCCATTGCTAGCACAAATATATACAATTACTGCAGGTTTGAAGAGCAGCGACACAAGATATATCCATCGTTGATTGCAGTACTATTTCAGTACTGTTTATATGCGTCGTCTATGGTGACTAGTGCGGCAAAGACAGTTCAGCTATGTGGTAAACACCTTGGAAGTGTGTCATTCAGGACTGAGGTGCAAAGTAGGATAGTACACACTAGATGTTTATATACATTTTTATTACTGTCATACGAGCGTGTGTGTGTGTGTGTGTGTGTGTGTGTGTGTACACACAATAAGCAAAATAAACCAAAACCATTTGCCAGTATGTGCCACTGACACAGAGGTCTTCTTAACATCAAACACTTTATACGAGCCTCAAACACTGCTTTACTTTTATTCAATTTATATTTTACATAAAAATAAGAAATCCATTTAAAAATATTCAAAATTATATGAATATCTCTGTGCCTGAATCTCTCTACCTGTGTGTGTGTGGTCAAATTTTCCAGCATTATGTGCAATCACTGCAAATAAACAGCAAACTTAATATTACTCTAGAAGTTCAAACCTGCTATTTTCTCACTAGAAACACCCGTAATGTGACTAATATATACAGATATTGATGTTTTCATAATGTATTAAAATACTTTTAACCTTTTCTTCTTTTGTTTTTCTTTTCTTCTGCAAGAGAACCTCATCATCAGCATCTGAATCCTGAAGAACTTCCTTGAAGCTAACAGTGGAAATGACAATGAAGTTATATTTATTAACTGAACACAAGTTGACACGATGCTCCACTACAATCCTTCTTTAATAAATATTTATACATAACAAAGAAGAATACTGAAATGAATCTTCAAAACCATAAAACTTAAATGAAAAAAAAAAAACAATTGTCTTATCAGGTTAATTACTATAACCCTTACGTTAAGGTACAATAAAATTATTAGAAATTGTTAACTTAAAAAAGTGGGATGGAATTCTTAAAAAACAAATTACAGAAACAAGATAGGTAGCTTAAAGTTGAAATGTTGTCACACAAAAAGTAAACAAATAAGCTTAAGTTAAATATTACAGCTTTTAAGCATGGAATCAAACTAGGGATTTGTAGCTTGGGAAAATAGTGTCAACACCATGTTCGAAACTTTAAGTCCGTTTTTTTAATTTTGGTGATGTTGCATTTTCACTTGAAGATATCTATCTTGTTTCTGTAATTTTTTAAATGTACATATTCTTCTTATTAAAATAAATTTTAATAATTTTATTTCTTTACTTGTTTTTTCATGTCCATCATAGAAGTAGATCTGTGTAATAGCATTACTGTCCTATTTAAAACAGCTAAGTTTAATAAACTATGTAGCTAGTGTATGATGCTCTCTCGGGAAACAAACACAACATTTGTATTGGCTTCAAGCAGACTGGATGGCTATTGCCACAATGTTATCAACATTGATTGTGGTACTACATGTATGGTAACTACAATACATGGTGATCAACAAACCACGTGTTTGTTTGTTTGTTTTGGAATTTCGCACAAAGCTACTCGAGGGCTATCTGTGCTAGCCGTCCCTAATTTAGCAGTGTAAGACTAGAGGGAAGGCAGCTAGTCATCACCACCCACCGCCAACTCTTGGGCTACTCTTTTACCAACGAATAGTGGGATTGACCGTCACATTATACGCCCCCACGGCTGGGAGGGTGAGCATATTTAGCTCAACGCGGGCACAAACCCGCGACCCTCGGATGACGAGTCGCACGCCTTACACGACAAACCACGTGTTATGCACATGTTTATAAAATATATATGGATACTAAATGAATACTCTGTAGCTATATGATGTGTCAGTAAACACTGGATTAAAGAGACAACTGAACTATACTGGAACTGTGTATGGACTGGATTGTTATCCATACAAGTTTTATACTTGTATGCACATCCAATGTGTATTGCTTAGTATTTATGTGTGTGCATGTGCATGCATGCATAGGTTTATACCTTAAGTCATAAAGCCATTTATATAAACAGCCATATGATTTTTTCAACTTTCATAGATGCATGCTTATATATAAAACAATGTGTTATAACATAATAGTGTTTGTACACAATAAACATTTCTTAGATTTCCCTCTTCTTTCTCTCCACTGGCCATACAAAGACTGGTTACACTTTTACTACAGCTGGACAGATTTCTACTTAGAGCAAGACTGGTTACAGTTTTACTACAGCTGGACAGATTTTCTACTTAGAGCAATATTCTGCACAATATTCCAAGTCCAAAATGTGTTTAATTAACAATCATGAATTCATTATAATAATATACCTTTCCTCACATCCATCTCTAAAGGAGTATTGGTCATGACACTTTTAACAACCCTAAATTCTTGTAGGCTGTCACTGCTGTGTACTTTACCTTAAATTAAATATTTTACAAACAAGATATCTAGCAACAAAATTTCTGCCTCCTTGCATGATTCTCACCACTTCCTACAATTAGCTTCAAGGATGGCTACTCTATCTAGAGTTTCCATAAGATTCTCAATCACACAGTGTTGGCTATAGTTTGACATTTACCATCAACCATCACCATGACTACAAATCCAAGCTTGGTGCTAATTTTTTAAACTGTGGCTTAAATATTTCTGTTGTAGGAAACATCTGAGATGTTTGTATAATGTTTTAGACGTGTGTACGACATTTTAAACATTTGTGTAACATAGCTTAAACTGATCACGTAGTGGTAAAAAATACTGTAACCCTGTCAAAAATGTATCTCAAGACGTCTGCTTTGGGTATTAAACCCTTTATTAAAATAAAGCAGAGAACAACGTTTCAACCTTCTTAGATCTTCTTCGGGTTTACAAAGAGAGAGTTTGCAACTAAACATTGCCAGGCGCGTCTCAGGGACACGAGTGTAAATGTGTACAGGACTGTAGGTGGCGTTGTGACCCTGTCAGCAGTGTCGTGTCTGAAAGGGCAAATATCCCATACACAAACAAATGATACATGACATTAAACAAGTTGCAACAATAACCTAACAAGTACTATGGTACATGTCATGCCTGCCATATAACATGATATTACATCCATGACCTGCATGCAGCTTCATACATATGGATGCAGTAAATTACGAGGCTCAATATAAAGCACAGATTACATTAAAACAATCAAATGTCAACTGTTATATGGCCACTTTTGTTTGTCAAATAAACTTAAAACTACCCTACACAATATCCAATGATGCATTTAGTAATACTGCCCACATTTCAAAACAGCACTCACAGCCATTTCTGCTGTAAACTGAAAAAACAGTAACAAATAACTGTTTGTTTGTTTTTGAATTTTGTGCAAAGTACACAAGGGCTATCTAAGCTAGAGGTCCCTAATTTAGCAGTGTAAGTCTAGGGAGAGGCAGCTAGTCATCACCGCCCACTGCCAACTCTTTGGCCACTCTTTTACCAATGAATAGTGGGATTGACCATCACTTATAATGCCCCCATGGCTGAAAGAGCAAGCATGTCTGGTGCAAATAAGATTCTATCTAACCTGTGACCCTCAGATTACAAGTTGAATGCCTTAACCACCTGGCATAACAAATAATAAAAAAGAACAACAAACAGGCAGTCCCTATTATGAAACCACCATGATTCAGGATATATCTAAATCTTAAATACTATAAAAAATGCTGAGAAATAAATGTTATCAAGTTATTCTGAGTCACAAAATTTCTATTCCAAATACCTTTCTTTAATCAGTTGTTGATCTTCATAGTAAGTGGGTGATGAAGCCCTTTTGAAACCTGTGTTTTCATCTTCATCGGATAATTTCCTAACAGGAAAAGCAGCAGAATTACTAAGTATAATGGTGAAGTTAGTCAATTTTCTTCAGGAATAACACATAATATCAACACTAGGTTTTTAAAACATTGAGCCTAGAAACTTTCTCAACGGGGAAAAGCATATCAACAATAATTTTGTAAAATATCTAAGCAAGTGCAGGTTTGTTTGTTTTTATAATACCAACTTGGTAAAATTTCCTAAGGGTTAAAAATACATTTCTTCATGACTACATAATATGTTAATTCTGAACTTAATATTATTTTAATCACAATAGTTTAAAGCTCAGTTTGTTTTACTCATTATATAAGATTCATATTAATGCTTTCAAAAGAGTAAGAAATATAAATATTAGTTACAAACCATAGAAACAACAACTGTGTTAGCAATCTCTTTGAAAATAGCCACTTCAAACAGAGGATCTTGTGGGGAATTATTTAAGTTATATTTCAATAAAAAATTAACAAAATTAAAAGCCTAATGTGATTTACAAAAATATACAGTTATTACATGTAATTAATTCACTTTCAGACTCGTGTTAACAATCACTATTCGTAAATAAATGTAACGTCACACAGTTTACAGTGTTTCTTACCCTTCCTTCTCTAATATAACTTTCCTTTCATAATCTTTCAAGTACATCGGTTTTTGTTTTTCTTTCTTGTTGATAGAACTGTTTAATCTCCCTCTTTCAACGTCTACATTAGAGAAAACTTGGAAATTACTTCGCAATTAAATTCAAGAAAGAAGATGAAAAAAATGAACAAGAGATATGTTATTCACTCCAAAATTCATTCACACCGAAAAACTGTTATCAACCTACATAATTACAACGACGTAAATAATAAAACTCGACTACTTAACAGAAACAAAGTTAAACACTAATGAAAGTTCAACTGAAAATAGCAAAATATAACAGAAATAGCTTTATTTGAAATACATATTTTAAGTATCAAATAAAGTCATACTTTAAATCACAAAGTGCTAAGAAATATCTAAGTAACCTCATCCATGAGCTGTTATTTTACAAGTACAATAATAACCTTGAATTATGATTTTACAAGAAACTTAAAATTATAGTCCTGAAAAAAATAACTTGCTCAACTTTTATAGTATTGTTATGAAACTAATAAGCAAATTGTTTATCAATAAAAAACCAACACATACAACTATGCAACTTATTACATTTAAATTAAACTCATGATCTACACAAGAAGTAAAAACCTTAAGAAATGTTTCAATGTATAAGCTAGAAACATACCTTCCTTCTGAAAAAAATTTTCATTTGGGTTATATATTCTTGGGTCTTTTTTCTTCAGTAAACTTAAAGTTTTTAAAAAGTCCTTTTCAACAGTTGGTGTGAGATCCTTTCAAAAACAATGAACAATTTCTTTATTACAACATTCAATAAACTATCATACCGATACCATGTTGCAATCAATATTATAATTGCCTATAACCACAAGATCAAGTTGCTGAAGAATGTTCATGTCTTACCCCTACATGTTTTTATCCCTAAAAATGTTGAAAGACCAGGTACTGCCTTAATCACCAATTTATTAGAACAAAAATGTATCACTATTCTTAACTGATTCATTTAAGACACTTGCTTTGATCAAAATTATAGGTTTCCGTCAATTTAATGCCAGTACCTCGGACAACAGAATATTGTAAAAAATACTAATAATGCTTAAGTCTTTTAAGTAATGGTTTCTTAAATGTACTTTACAACAAATATAAATGATGTTATGGTTTACATTCTCATATATATTCAGTACGAGTAAGCAGAATTAGTAGTTGACAGAATGTGTGTGTGTCTGTGTGCATGATGAAACTCAAATATACATACATACATTGTTTATTTTTAACAAAGCTATTTACTTGCAGGAAGTTTGGTACCAAAACGAAAGGATTCAAGTTTTCTTGCACACATTCATCTTAAAGTGAGACCAACTCAAATTACAATCTATAAAAATATGACAATACCTTCGCATTTTCGTCTTCAGATTCAGAAGAGCCTGATGAACTGCCCGAGTCAATGACATCATTTCCATACTTGTCTTTCACTGACAGAAAAGAGACAAAGCTGAAACACAGACATCACTTTAAAATGCTCAAAATACACCAAAAATAAAAGTTAAAGAAAACCACAAAGATGTTAGTTACGATAATCCATATAATTACCTTTGCAAGAGGAGGTAAAATTCAGTCCAGCCACAACTGTGGGTCCCATATGTAGACCAAAAGTAAATAAATTTTTGAAACAAAAGCCACATATAATACACACAGAAGCATATTACAGGCTCAAAGGTTCTCTCATATTAGTATTTTGGTTGGTTAGTGTTTGTTGGCACAAAGCAACTAGGCTATCTGTGCCAAACAACTGGTAAAAAATCAAAAATAAGAAAGTGTTAAAACATGGACAAGGGAATAATGTTAAAACAAATCAAAGGTCAATTCTCAAATTAAAAATGCAAATAGAATTAAAAATGCCAATAGCTCTTAAAAATTTAAAAACACAACTGAGGTGAACGGTGTCCAACATTAGGAGGAACCTACAGTAAACAGATGTCTAAAATGTTGTCATTGCTCACGGTTGTAACAACAGCACAACAGTAAAGTGTGAGCTATTGTGACGTGAGTGTCACACAGACTACACATTGATGCATCACTCCCAGATAAAAGGAAATAATTAGTTAAACTGTATAGCCTGACCAGGACAACTTCATTCTTACAATCCTTATAGAAGCAAGATGGCCAAAGAGCAACAGAAGGTTTGATCTGGAAAAGCTTATTGTCACCTTGCTCACTTCACATCAACTGGCACGTACCCAAGCTTTGAATACAGAACCATAGTCCAAGTATGAGATAGATATGGTCATGATAGTACCAGAGCAGATAGATTTACTGTGATGTCAGCGAGCTCGTTCCAGTGAATACCAACATGGTCCAGTATACAGAAGAACTGGAGAGAAATGGATGATAAAGAGAAGTAAGCCAGTGAGTTTTGAATATCAATGATAACAGGGCAAGAACTAATGTCAAGTGGTTTGAAGACCAGTAGAGATAAGCAAATTAACATAAATAGTACAACTGATGTATTGCATACAGTTTCTGTGTTGACGGGATCCTATGTGCAACCACTGAACCACAACATACTAAGGCAGAGCCCACAAAGTCACCTGATCTCAAACCATTGGTATAAATGGGAATGGAAAGATGTTTCAAAAGATGCTCAGTATTTCCAATCAAGAGTACTGACCTTCCACAGATGACTCAAGGAAAGATCACAGGTGGGGATGGATGATAATAAGTCATGTAGAGGTGAGTTGACCAGTGGAGACAGCAACGTCATTTAAAAACAGACCCAATACAGCCAGCTTCACCTGGATATGAAGGCTAAAAGGAACAATGGCAGACTTTCTGGAAAACACAACCCCAGGTGGGATGCTGTGCTAAGGATCAAAGTTTTGAAGTACACAGTAAAGACAGATGCAAACAGCATGAGACTCAATGTACAAACGACTGACTGGAGAAATGTTGAAAGCTCCCATGCATAGCCTAAGCTCCTAAGATCTTACAGAGACAGCTTGTCAAACCAACTGGACAGTAGTTTAAAATAATCTTGGGGCCCTTTCCAAGCTCATGAAAAAAAAGAAGGCAATAGCCTGGCACCAAGCATCAGGAAAAGCATTCTCCTGCCAGATTTGGTTTAAAACAACCAGACAAACAGCAAAAGAGGCAGAAGAGAGATGGCACAGCATCTTGTAGAGAACACCATCAGTGTACTGCCAGATTGATGAAGAGCAGGCTTAAGTTCCATCAGTGTGAAGGGACAATTATAGTCATATAGATGACCAGCCCAAAAGGAAGAGGCAATTGCTCTGCCAGTCTTGATGTCTAAAAAGGTGAGGTATAAAGCAGAAGTGCTATGTACACAGGAGAAGCTTTACCAAAAGTATAGGTGGTGCTCCAGGCATCAGCAACTTCCTGGCTATCAGAGAGCAAGATCAAAATGGGGGCAGAAGTGTACTGTCCACCAAGCTTCAGAATCTTGTACCATATAACTTTGGAACTGGTGATTGAAGAGATGCAAGTTGTGAACTTAATCCAAGATTCCTTCTGACTTTGACGTCTTACCTACCAAGCATATGCATGGACTCGCTGAAAAGCAGTGCAGTTTAAAAGTGTGGGATACCCAAGAAAGGCATTTCACACCTGTGTTTGAGCCTTCCATGCTATGTGACAGGCAGGATTCCACCACAGACAAGGATGCTGTGGAAAACATAAACGTTTTAAGAATGCATTGAATTGCTGCCTGAGTAATACAGTCAGTCACTGCTGCTACACAGTCATGCATTGATAGCTTACAAATGACAATGAGATCAAGTTATGAGAAAGAAGTGAAAGAGGACCAGTTGGACTGATCCAGCTTCCACCAAGGCATGCAAGTCAGCTGGGATTGACCGTAGCCAGTCTCTCTCAAAATGACAGAAAAATGATCCCAGCTTCATGGGTCACTGTCAAACCCCTAAGAGAAATGAGAGAAAAGTGAAGGGGAGCAGATAGAAAGATCAATAGCAGCAAGACTAACTAGGTGCATGAAAATAAATATAATAATCAGTATTGGAGAGAGAAAGATTGTCATCTGAAAACATACACTCTACAGAACAACCCCTCCCATCAATATCAGCACCACCTCAGAGGGGACTATGTTCATTAAAATTCTCCAGAATTGAAAAGAAAGACAGTAACTGTTCAATGAGAGCATCAAGGTCTGACTGATCATAGGTCTCCTCAGGAGACAGATAAAGAGAACAAACAGTGGTGGTATGACCCAAAAAAAAGATGCATGGTTACAGCCTCCAAATTTGTATCAGGTGCCAAAGACAGGACTGACACATGCTAATCGGCCAGTAGTGCCACTCCTTCATGTACTCATCCATTATTTCTGTACAAAGAAAACTGCCAAAAGGTGACTGCATTAGCAGGTTTCAGAAATACTTTCTGAAAGGAGAGACAAACGAGAATTAATCAAATCCTTAATGTCATCTATATTCAAACGAAGGGCTCAACAGTTCCACTGTATCATTGTGGCAACTTTTATTTAGGTATAGAACCTTTCAGTTTATGATCATGTAATTTTTCTTTATTAGAAAGAAGTCTTTTGACCTCCATAGATTCTGCCCCAAATCAAGTAGGCAGATCTCCGTCAGTAGATGTAGAGTCCAGTGGCTGATGTCTAGAACGAATAATCACTCGACATCTCATGGATGAAGAAGAAGACGGACCTGAGGAAAAGCCAGAACCAAAAGAAGTGGATCTAGGGAGCCATTCGAAAGAATGGTGGGAACAGAAATAGGTGTTCACTTGTCAACTCTCTCGAAAGAGCAAAAAATTCATCACACTGTTTGAAAACGATTCTGTAGGAGGCACAGAGAAATCTGTCTTCACTACCACTGTAGCCCTGAAACAGAATGAGACAGTATACATTCAAGATAGAGTGGTGGACAGTGACTTTGAAGCCTTGCAGTAAGAAATGTTGTGAACCATCTTTAAATGCTGTACCTCTTTTTCCTCAACCCACCTAGGGCAAGAATAAAAGTAAGAGTTGCGAGAGCCACTACAATTAACACGAGGGTCCATTTCACACTCATAGGCAACACGGTCCTTGCCACTGCACTGAGCACACATCAAGGAACCACAATATGACATCACTGAGTGACTGAACTATTGACATTGAAAAAATCTAACAATTCAGATAACCTACCTTGATGATGGTAGGTGGGCATGGTGATTTAAGTGTCAAAATTAGTACATTTGTAGATAGCATTATTCCATCCTTCTGAGAGGAGATATCACACACCTCAGAAATGCCTTGGCTGGAGAAACTAAAGAGGATCTCCAACTTGGGAATGTTCTTTAAATCCCTCTCAAAAATAACTCCTCATGATGAATTCAAAGTAGCATGAGAGTAACCTCAATGGGTAAATCTTCAACAGCCTTCTAATGCAAGAGGAGTTAATTGTATCTCAGGACAGCTGATATGGGTATTGACACTTACTAATAAAGCAGAGAACAACATTTTGACCTTCTGAAGGTGACTTAAAAAGGTCAAAACATTATTTTGACATTAGCATTTTCTGCTATCAACACACACGTGTCACTCATGGGCCATTTTCACACACAGTTTATAATGTTTATTCATTACCATAAAGGGGCATTTATAAAAATGCTAAATTAAGTACACTGGACCAATTTTTCACTTAAAATTAATATTTTATAAAGTCTGACAAAAGAAGCTTCAAAAATCATGTACTGAAATGTATTATAAAAAATAGATGAATTCATCAAAGGGAAATCTTGCTTTACTAGCCTGTACACAGCCAACATAGATTCACCAAAAGGAGACCTTGCTTTACTAGCCTGTACACAACGAACATAGATTCATCATAGGGAAAGCTTGTCCTACTAACCTATTTACCCTTCCTAATGATGTTATCTAGATTAATGTGCCACACAGAAGATCAGCAAAGATATTCAAATTGGTAGGGGTTAAGAAAAGACTAGTTAATTAGATTATAGTTGTTAAACAGTAGGATGGAAAACAGCAAAATGTCAAATCACACTTATTATCAATAATGTACTCGAAGGATCAAAACTCTAATTACATCACTACAACGTGTTAATTTAGTAATTTTACTCCAGCTAATATCGTAAGTGAACTTACTTACATTTACAGCTCTGCAGGAAAGATGTTGATGAATTACAGAATGATCAATTGATAAGTTAGCTAAATATATGCCAAATTGTCTTTAACTACAGTAAGTGCAAGATAAATATGGAATAGCATAATATGGATCACACATTTAATAGACACTGGAAAACAACAGAGTGACTTGGGAAAAGGTTCTTAGCAGATTGGTTGATGATTCACAATTTACTGGACTAGTGCTTCATTGCTAGTAGTAAAGTCAGTAGAATTTTATGGTATGTTGATACACAATGATTGTTAATCAAACTAGGTAATCATCTCTCTGTACAGTTTTGGTCTCCATTGACTTACTGGAAGGGGTTGGAAGACAAGCTACAAAAATGATTCTGGAAGAATTATTTATAGGGTCAGGTTAAGATCTCAATCTTTCACTGAGAAAAGGAAGAAAGTAAAATATTTTAAGTTTACAAGGCTATTCTGAGAAATAAAAGGATCTAATTTTGTTGTACTACATTATGAAGACGAGAGAACACAAGTTTCTAAAGAAATGCTTAAATACACACCAGTTCTCGATACTGGTTTAATACCAACATACTGGTGTATTGATTTGATTGTGCTTCTTTATATAAAAAAAAAAATATGAGGTCAGGAAAAGGACCAAGGCAATGAAGTTATAGAGATATAACTACTCAGCTTCCCGAGCAAACTTTTCATATAGTAACCTTTAACCAAAGAACTACGAATTGTTTAGAGGATATAGGTGATTAACAAGCAGGCTTCAGAGAAGGATTTTCTGAAATAAATTATATTCCTGTACCTAATTCTGTTTTTACCATTTATTTGAGTAAGAAATAAAGAATGTATTTTGCCTTCAGTTTTTACTAACAAGATTTTCATCTAGTGAACAGATTTTTACTGTGGATAAAAAGTTTGTAAGCTATGGTATAAGTGGTAAGATAATTAAAATTATATAAGTATATATAACTGTGTGTGTGTGTGTGAAAATGCAAAAACATGCATTTTTCTCAATGGTAAAAGATCAGTTTTTTTAAGTGTGATATTAATGTGAGAGAAGGGTAAAATTCATCACTGTGTGTGTACTAAACCATTTGCAATTTACTCATGTGACTTTGAATCTTATGTTAGCAATAACTGAAATGAATTAAATGTATTGTCAAAAGACAAAAATAACCTCGATGAAATTAAAGAAATTTATTCAACATTATATACGTTACTGATGACACAGTTGTCATGGCTGAGACTCCAAGTGAAGTACAAAATGGTTTACACACTGTATTCAGTTATTGTAAATACTTGAAACTTACCGTTAACACTAGCAAAACTGTTATATTTTCTCAGGACAAAATAAAAAAAACACACATTTGTGTTTTTGGATGACCCCATTTAAAGCAGTTGGTTTGTATGTATATTTAAATATTACATTTAGTTATAATGGTAGTTTTAAAAGTATTATTGACAAGTAAGTTAATCAGGCATGAAAGGCTCTTTCAATATTTTAAACCAAAAAAACTACATTTACCTAGAGATATTCAGTGTGATTTGTTTCATAAATTTGTTCTTCCAGTTCTTCTGTATGGTTGTGAAACATGAGGTTATGAAAACTTAAATAACTGAAATTCTTCACAAGAATTTTTTTTTTTAAATGTATTACTTGTTACCAGTTATACAGTATGGTTTAGGAAGAAACAGAAAAATCAGAACTCACTAGTATCATAGAGCAGAAAATAGTAACATTTTGGTGTAGAATAATCAGTGGTAAACAGAATAAACTATCGTTCATTCTGTATAACGTTTTAAAGAATTTAAATGCAAACCCAAATAACCTTTATCAGTGGTAAACAAAATAAACTATTGTTCATTCTATATAAAGTTTGAAGAGCTTAAATGCAAACCTAAATGACCTTTTACCAATCAAAATGAACAAGTATGATGTAGAACATTTTAAATTACTCTGGTCTGAATTCTTAACCTGAAGATGACCTAGGAAAGTTGAAACATTGTTCTCTCCTTATCAATAAAAGTGTTAATACCCATAACAGCCATTCTGAAATACAAACTTGTATGGTCTAGCTTGTTTGCAAGGGTTATTAACTCAGTCATAAGGGAAGATTTAACCTAGGACTATACAACAATGAGATCCAGGATAAACTTAATGAAAAAATAGTAAGATGTAAAGAAAAGTTTACCACAGGAAATAAGTATACAATTAGTTCTAAGGATAGGCTTAATTGTTACTACTGTAATGCTAAAAGTATAAGAAACAAAATAGATGACCTTTGAGAACTGTTATGAATGGAGAACTTGGATATAATGGGAGCAACTGAAACACAGTTAAATATAGAACATTTTGGTGACAGAAATTTATTTGAAATTAGGGTTACAACTTATTTAATATGGATAAAACAAGGCTCAATTTTAAGAAAATTTCCAAATTGTCTGGAAGGCTTTATTGTTTACCTTAAAACTAAAATAAACCCTAAAAAAAAATGAACCAATTATGAAGATAATAATGTACATTTTTTACATAGATTGTCATGTTTTTATATCTTATTTATTTCCAAAGACTACAATTAACATTTAGTTTGCAAGTTGCATCTTTATTCAACTAATTTTTGGTGCCTTATTTCTCAGAAAGTTTTGACATTGGGGAAAAAAAAAAAAGGCCAAACTATGCCAATGTTACATAGTATTTTAAGAAAACAAATAACCAATAACTAACATTTTTAACTGAACAGCAGTCTTGGGCAGTCATGTTCATGTTTTCATTTTAACCTGATTGTAGTAAGACAACTGTGTCATGATATTTACACAGTACCCAAGTGTTGGGCGTGTACACGTGCACACGATAAGTATTCTCATTCATGCTCAAGGTTTATACTGACCAGAGGATAGCCTTATTTTATTTATTTCATACTGATCAAAACTTCATAAAATTATATTTACAGCTGTCATTGTAATTTTACGTTTAATTCTTCGTGTTTCCCGCTTCTGTCAGGTTGGCTCACGATGGGTATAACAGATAAAATTAAAGAAAAAGTATCACAAGTTTAATGTTATGATGGAAGACTTCGGAAGTTGGTGAAAATTAGGATACCATCAAGGATGTATGGGAAAAAGGTTGGCTGAAAATGTAAAAGTTAAAAGTAAGGATTTCCTTGAGTAAATAAAATGTTAAGATGAGATCCTTGAGGGATAAAGGAAGACTTGTACCTGATGATTATGAAGTGACCAAGTTATTAAATTATGCTTTTTATTCAGTTTATACTAATGAAGACTTAAGCAGTGTTCCACATCTTTAACAGCAGATAGATGGAAACAGATCAAACAACATGACTTCATCAATTCCGAGCTTGTTATGACAAAAACTGAAATGTTTAAAAAACAATAACGCTTCTGGGCCAAATAATATTTCCCCAAAGATTTTGAAGGAAGTCCAGAATTGAATATATGAGCCAGTTGGTACTATTTTTTTTGTTAGTCCTTGAATAGTGGGTAGGTACCAAAGGATTGGAAGTTAGCTAACGTCACTCCTCTTTTCAAGGAAAGTGATAAAAATTGTCCCAGTAATTGCAGACCCATTAGTCCTACATCAGTCGCAGGAAAAGTTCTAGAAAATCTGTTAAAAGATGCAAAATCATTTAACGAAGCTTAGAATTTTTTATTTTGTATAGTCATGTCACAAGTAGGATACCTCAGAGCTCAGTCTTAGTGTTTGCTGTTTCTGATTTAAATCAATAATACAGATTAAGGAATGGTCAATAAATATCAAGGTCTTAGGTGTTGTTAGCTGTGAAGAGAATGTTGCCGATTTCCAAAAGGATTTTGACCAGTTAGCGAGTTGAGCAAATTTTAAAACCATATTTTACCATATTGGCCTGGTAACAAATTGCTTTACACTATATTATTAGATGTAAACAGACAATATGTTGTCCTGTCAATATATGTAATATTTTGTGTATGACTACAGCTAAATGGTCTTTGATAAAACTAGTACCAATGATATATCAATTACATCATGCCATGAAATAGAACAGATGGAGGTTACTACTAGTACATATCTGTCAGTCACTGTATTTGAAATTTACAACAAATGATTTTAACATCTCTATATTTTTATAGGCACATATACTTCATGTTTAATAACTGATTGTTAACAATTTTCATTTATATATATAATACAAATCCATGTGTACAAGTTTGAAACTGACAGGCTTTATTGGGACTACATTTTATCTTCATAATTTAAAAATCACTGAATCCCCTTACTTGAGTATTATCATAACTTGAATTATAATTTGGATGGGAATAACCTTACCAGCATTAAGAAAGAAAGATATATCAATGTACCAGCTAATCAGTCTTTAAAGCCATCCAAGCAGTGTGCTGTTGTTAATGGCAAGACAAATTAGATTTTTAGTTGTATCTAGAGAAATACTGAATCCAAATCTAAGGAAGGTATAATTTCATTATATAGATCATTGGTTAGGTTACATTTGGAGTGTTAAATTGTTGGGAAGGGCTTAAAAGAGGGTTACTAGAATGGTGCCAAGGATAGAGGGTTTGTGGTATGAGTAGAGATTAAGATCTTCAAAACTGTCTTCTCTTGAAAGAAGGGTTAGAAGAGATCTGGTTGATGTTCTTGTAAATGGAAATGATAGTGTAGATGTGTCATAACTTGAAAGTTGAAGTCCAACTGGTCCCTTGTTGTCAATGTGTAATGTCATTCACAGACAGATTGAGCTTCTTTAGTAAAGCTGTTGCAGTACATCTTAGTATAATATTTTGAATGAGATTGCATCCTTTTTTTACAGCTAGTTTGTGACCTTTCTTTACAACATTTGAAATATAAAAAGTACTCTGCATGTAGACGGTCAAACAAGACAAGATATACAGGCCTCTTCCAAAAAGAATGATATTACCAATCTACTGGCAATGGCATCAGACATAGCTGTGTGGTGAAACTGATACTTAATTCGATAACACTAACATAACAACAATAATATTAACAGGGTAAATTATTTTTCGTCCGTTTGGCTTTTAAATCTTGTAACTTAAGTTCCGTGCCTTACGACTCCACAAAAAGATCTCTTATCTCTAAATATTATTACTAGATATTGTTATTTATTATGTCAACAATTCGGAGATCACGTAATAGGTTCAACCTAAGTTTATCTTCACACGTATATTTAATACAGTAAATTAACATTAAATACATTGTAAATTATAAAGTAATTGACATAAAAAAAATAAAACATTCAATCGTTACATTTCTGGAATTCCTCCTTCTGTCTCCAATTGTTATATCTAGCAGCATAATTACTGTTAATTTTAAGTTCGTCATCAGAGTCCGATGAATTTTCGTTGGCAAAAAAGTGACATTGTAAAATAATTTAAATACAAATTAAACTATACGTATATAACTGATATTTTGGACGAAGTATAAAAGAACCTTCGTAACGTGGTGATAAAAGCGCCCTCTCTCGACCATTTATAAATTAAGGAAATATTCTGTTTATATCAATTATAAAGACTTCCAGGAAGTTACACTGAAGGTTTATCGTGCCCAGGACCTTTCATCTACTTTTAAAATTGCACAGAAATAAATTCAACCTTCGTTGTCATAGTTCATGAATTTATTGTTTGTAAAACTGATCATATTATTCTATATTCATCACCTGATTGGAATTGTTTTCAATACAGGAAAAAACAAAAATTACAAACAAATCAAAAATACATTCGTATAAACACATAGACGCAAAAAGCAATGACGTTTTAGAAGGCCTACTATCACAATTAGGTTTAAGGAAATATCTTATTTTGTTAAGTTCTAGCTAACAGACTAGCATTTAGTGGTTAAATAAACTGTAGTCTTTCTCTGAAAAAGTCAGTAGAACAGTTTTCGCGTGTTCATAATTACAATGGCAGAAAATGTTTCTGAATTTATCATTTGCTAAAGCAAACAAAAAGGAAAACTCGTGTCTTTATTCATCTTTCTCATCTAACTAAAAAAAATTAAAACGGCAAAAAAATCGCTATTACAAACATTTTGTACAAATACTTAGGCACATGAAAATGTGGTATAAGAGTGTAGTCGCTTCAACGACACTTGCACCAAAACATAAAAATAGCTTTATTTGGTCGCACAAGTGCAAGTAATAATATAAATGTAGAAATATAGCACAAAAACGAATTTAAAGTAAGTGTTAAAAACGTTTTTCACTAGATAACGGGTTACAAAAATAATCGTTGTTTAAATGGCGACTGTCTCATTAAAATACCCGTATGAATAACTTAAAAATCCTAGATGACATCTGGCAGTTGTTCTATAAGAAGAAGAAAAAGAGAGTTTTTATAAAGTTCTTGTTGTGGGTGTGGTTACTTTATTTTAATACACTGTTAGTTGATAGCTTTTAGCAAATTTTGTTTAAAAAGTGAATGATTTAGTTGAATATTAGTTACTGAATTAATTCTACAGTATCTACACACATATATAGACTACTCTCAGAGACTAAATATTTGTCTAGAAACTTTTGGGTTGATAGATAATTATTTAAAAATCTTTTTTTTTTAAACTGTGAATTTAGATAAGCGCTCCAAACATCAGACCTTCAGGTACAAAAAAACAACTAAATTCTGAGAAGGTTTGTGACATCACATCGTGTTGATTCTAAAGGTACTGCTGTACTTGTTAAATTATCATATTCCATAAGCCTTCTTTTTTGTTGTTGTTTGAAAGTACTATTGGGTGTCGTTGCTTGTAAAAAGTCACTTCAGATTTTTTTATAGTTACTTGCAAAACAACAAAGAAAAACTGAGCCAAAGAAAATTGTACAAACGTCAACGGCCTGGCATGGCCAAGCGTGTTAAGGCGTGCGACTCGTAATTTGAGGGTCGCGGGTTCGCATCCCCTTCACGCTAAACATGCTCGCCCTTTCAGCCGTGGGGGCGTTATAATGTGACGGTCAATCTCACTATTCGTTGGTAAAAGAGTAGCCCAAGAGTTGGCGGTGGGTGGTGATAACTAGCTGCCTTCCCTCTAGTCTTACACTGCTAAATTAGGGACGGCTAGCACAGATAGCCCTCGAGTAGCTTTGTGCAAAATTCAAAAACAAACAAACAAACGTCAGTTGCTTCACATTGCTTAATGAAAATTCCAGTGAAAATAAAATTATAAGACTGTTAATATTATCACAATCACAAACTAATACCTTAATCAAGACTCAGTTAATTTAAGTAGCTAATATTGTTTCATTCTGGGATACAGGTGAGAAACTAGATTGTGACCTTAGTCTGTGAGCAATTTATATTTTGTATTTTAAATTAGTCATAGTTACATTCGTAAAGAAATGAGTTCACACACTTGTTGTATCATGTATTTTACTTCAAAATTTTAGAAAGTGAAGAAAAGGGATTTTCCTCTAACTTATGCCGAGTTCCATCAACGCGGTTGGTAACTAATGTAACATATTTTGGTGATACATTTTACAGCCAAGACTAAAACAACCTTGAAGTTCCGCTTCTTATACAAAGAATTAGAAAGTACAATCATATGAAATTGTTTTACTGTTGTTGTCTGCACTGTTCACTGGCATATATTACGTTCAAGGCAAAAGTTAGTTTTGCGAAACAAAAAGTTATTTGACAAAAATAAAACCTAAACTATTTCTGTTCATTTTACATGTGTGCTTATTTCATCCTTCATACGACTAGCACGCATTAAACAACTGTTGTTGTTTGTTCATTACTTCAAAATTTTCAATTAATCATCTTTACTGCGAATATACAGACAACTCTGTGAGAAATGAAATGGAGTCTTGTAGCAATTTTGAATTACCTTTACAGCGACATCTCACCTTATAGAGATTTGTGTGATTATTTAACACATAAGAACAACAACTTTTAAACTGTCTTAGTTGGTTGGTTGGTTTAGTGTTTTATGGCGCAAAGCAACTAGGCTATCTGCGCCTTTAAGCTATCTATAAACAGCAGAAGATTTGTTTGTTTGTTTTTAATTCGCGCAAAGCTATACGAGAGCTGTTAGCTCAAGCCGTACCTAATTTATTAGTTTAAGATTAGAGGGAAGGCAACTAGTCATCATCGCCCACCGCCAACTCTCATAGTACTCTTTTACTAATGAATGGTAGGATTGATCTTAACTTTATATATCGCCCCCACGGCTAAAAGGATGAGCATATTGTGGTACGAAGGGGATTCGACCCCGCGATCCTGAGACTACGAGTCGAATGTCCTACACACCTGGCCATGCCGGGCGTCAACCAGCAGTAATAATAGCTCTAGACAATAAAGCTTTGCCTTCTTTCTTGTCATTGTATGAGGCTAGGGTTAATTCTGTGGAAGAAACTATTATTTTATTGTACTCGTGATATAGACACGTGGGTTTGAATACGCGATAAGACTATTTGTCGTCCTGCTTGGTCGTAAAATAAAGTCATAGAATTAAAGAATTATATCACAAAAACGTATGAAAATATTCTAGTTTCATCTGTTAAAAGTATTATGTTAACAGGACCATGCCGAAATATTTTAATTTGATCGATATTTGAGAAGGAGGTAGGGAGAATTTAAATACAGACATTATATGTATAAACCACATGAGCACGTGCACATACATCACATGCATAAAAATAAACGGAGTTACACTCCCCCAAATGATCGAGTCTAAAAGCAGAGATATATTGGGGTGCATCTTGCAATTCCTTCCCTTGTACACGCCCCATTTTCACAGTTACACGCAGTAGTTTCAATTTTTAAGCATTTTATGGGAGACAAAAAATTACCTCACGTTGTAAGTGGTGCCTACTAATAATAATACGTATTACCATGGAATTCAGAGACGGTAGGTACCTTTTGTTTTTATCTACATCATTCATACACCTGTGGCACTGGGTGTTTAATAAAGTTGTCAACCATAGTAAACGTAAAGTTCGTGAATGGAAAATTTGTTTAATGGTGTTATATCTTTACTGAAATAAGGATTGATTTGTTTGTTTTTGAACTTTACGCAAAGCTACATGAGGGCTATCTGCGCTAGCGGTCCCTAATTTAGCAGTGTAAGACTAGAAGGAAAGTAGATAGTCGTCTCCGTTAACCGCCAACTCTTGGCCTACTCTTTTATCAAGGAATAACGGGATTTATCGTCACATTATAACGCCACCACAACTGAAAGGACGATAATGTTTTGTGTGGCGAGGATTCGAACCCGTGACCCTCAGATTACAAGTCGAGTGTTGAAATAAGGAAAGCCAACGATAAGTCTGGGGGCATAAACCACTAAAAATCGGCTTTCGATACGCGGGGTGGGCCCAGCATATACAGCCCATTTTGTAACTTTGTTTTGAATTGGCAATAAATAATTGTTTGTTTGTTTTGGAATTTCGCACAAAGCTATCTGTGCTAGCCGTCCCTAATTTAGCAGTGTAAGACTAGAGGGAAGGCAGCTAGTCATCACCACCCACCGCCAACTCTTGGGCTACTTTTTTACCAACGAATAGTGGGATTGACCGTAACATTATACACCCCCACGGCTGGGAGGGCGAGCATGTTTAGCGCGACGCGGACGCGAACCCGAACCCGCGACCCTCGGATTACGAGTCGCACGCCTTACGCGCTTGGCCATGCCAGGCCGTAGGCAATAAATAAACAAGTAGCTTTTTGTAGCTTAATAATGTGTTTAGTTTTTGTTTGTTTGTTGTTCCGTTAATTTTAAGAACTGTATAGCTCTCTGTTTAACAAAAGAAAACTTAACATGACAATTATTTTAATATTTCAAAATGTTATTACTTATCTTTACAATTGTTATAATTTATATTTGTTTAATTTTTGTTCCACCATTCTCCAAGCAACTTAGTAAAACACTATGTTGTAACAAATAAAAATTACAAAGTACGTGAATTTTGTATGGTCAATTTCCTTTGTAAATATCACCTCTCTTGGGCTTTAGTCATCATTATGTGTAAAAATATGTATGTGTGTGTGTGTGTGTGTGTGTATATATGTATATACATAAAGTCTAATGACATCAAAGAGTGAGGAGCAACACTCATTGCAGTTTTATAACATGTATATCTCATCCCTTCAGCCGTGAGAGCGTTAAAATGTTATCGTCAATCCAACTTTGAGTCAGTAAAAAAATATTTCTAGAGTTGGCGATGACTGGTATTGGCTTCCGTGTAGTCGATTAGATAGTGCATGACTAGTTCTGTGCGAAATACCAAGAAACAATATATATAAAACATGAAAAGACATCATAAAAAGTCAATCAAACATTTCGTTTATATATTATGACCAAGATGTATTATTATTATTAGATGTAAAATTGAGTGCACGGAAAGTCTAGTAATTAAAGCAGAAATTAAAATATTTAATTCAACACAAAACCTTTAAACCGTGTGTTCGTGTATTTCGTACAAAATAAAAAGTAGGAGGTGGCACTTCAGTGAATAACTTTTTCCAAACTCATCAAGGGAAAGTGGGACACTTAAAGTAAGCGAGTTCTCAACTTAGGTAATAAGTCCAGTCACGTTCTAATTACAGTGTCCTCTTTTGCTTTATAAGAGAACACAATCCACCGCTAGATGCTAGAAATTGGGGCCTCATCTTTAAATCATATCTCGTATCTAGAGAGGAATCTTCAATAAGGCAGTGGTCAGTTTCATTCTTTTTTTTTTAATTCTTTTCGTAGACCTTTGCTATCTGTACATCATTACTCTGGTTCCCAGTGTTAATTACAAAACCACCTTTAACATATAATATGTTAGTATTTTTCTTAGCTCTTTCTAATGATATAGCTATATTTTGATGTTTGCTAATATTAGCTGTTAACTGCGACATAGCAGCTCACAAAACGGCTCTGAGATTTTGTTGTTGGTGATGGTGAAAGTTCAAACTTTTATGTAATAGCTCTGCCTCTTGGCCGATCTAATTATAGTTTTAGGAGGTCAAACCTTTTCGTTTGGTGTATTTGACCATGCCCAAGGCCTCATAAATGATCTTACTCCAGTCCTGCCTAAAATAGTTTCAATTTGAGGGTAGACAAGTAAACATCTTGATGACTTTTGCTGGCGCTCAAAAAATTTAGCTACTAAAAAAAGGAGGGAAAGTCTTATAGATTAGATTAATCTAATCCTGCCTGTTGAAGATTCCCTCTTGTTTTTTGTATAAAATTTGTTCACAGATTGAGAACAAAAGACACCCTCTGACGGTAAGAACACTATACTGAAAAGGCTTATAGTTATTGTTTTTAAGGATTGTATAGGATAATATTTTTTTTCTGTTTATGTATATGTATATACAGTATTACAAGAAATAACACTGCCTTGTTTGTTTATTCGGTTTTAAACCTGCGCAATGGACTATTTGTGTTGTGACCACCATAGCGATCGAGCCCTGAGTTTTAGCGTTATAAGCCATCAAACTTACCGCTGATTCAACAGTACAGTCGAAACAATTTCACGGGCTTCAGGGACGGATTGATATTCTGCCCTCCAACCAACGAATTAGTACGTCGGCGTTAGCCAGTCAGTAGAACACTATTGTAACGTGGACATTTCGATCATTTGATGGTCAAATGACATGACGGATTCAGTGATAAAAACAGTAGATAGAATGATACAATTAAAGCACGTCAGAATACAATACTCATTAATTTTAGTTATCTACTATTTTGTAGTTTATGTGTGTGTTTATAACACTGTAGCCTGTTAGCCAATTAGTTTGAAATTAAATTACAACTGACTTTGTATCCATGTTACATAATTCTGTTCCAGTTCACACAATCGATGTTGAATGTCTTTGTATTTTCTTTGGTGATACGAATCGCCAGAACTTTAGCTTAAAATGTTTTCTCCTTCACGTGTTCATTTTCTTGACTGGAGTCTGACTGCAGTCAGTGACCTCTTGTGTGAATATCGTAACGATTTCCGATTAGTAACACGAAAAAAAAAATGAAACCAAAGCCGAGCTAATTTTGTGTCTTCACTTTTCACTGCTACTAAACTTTCAAAATATTAAAATTCCTTCAAAATAAAACTGCAACATAATCACAGAGGAAGAAAAACAGAAGTAATGAGCATATGGTCGGCCCGGCATGGCCAAGCGCGTAAGGCGCGCGACTCGTAATCCGAGAGTCGCGGATTCGCGCCCGCGTCGCGCTAAACATGCTCGCCCTCCCAGCCGTGGGGGCGTTATAATGTGACTGTCAGTCCCACTTTTCGTTGGTAAAAGAGTAGCCCAAGAGTTGGCGGTGGGTGGTGATGACTAGCTGCCTTTCCTCTAGTCTTACACTGCTAAATTAGGGACGGCTAGCACAGATAGCCCTCGAGTAGCTTTGTGCGAAATTCCAAAAAAACAAACAAAGCATATGGTCAATATGTACATAAATATATATATATATATATATATTTATATTTCCGTACTGCTTTTTGCAGAAAAGCGTTAATAAAATAGATAGAAATCAAATTTACGAACACAATGATAGAAAATTCCACTTAAACCCACATAAAAAGTGTCTGAAATAATTATAAAAACATATCAGTTGATTCGTTTTCGAACAACATATAATCCCGGTAGCACCAAACATGCTCGCCCTTTCAGCCGTGGGGGCGTTATAATATGACGGTCAATCCCACTATTCGTTGGTAAAAGAGTAGCCCAAGATCGGCGGTGGGTGGTGATGACTAGCTGCCTTCCCTCTAGTATTACACTGCTAAATTAGGGACGGCTAGCGCAGATAGCCCTCGAGTAGCTTTGCGCGAAATTCAAAAAACAAACAAACAAATCGAACAACATAATTGTGTTTGTTATGTTCTCCAACTATACAATGTTGTAAATAGTTTAGAAATTGCAGAATGCGTCATACGACCAGTGGCGACGCCAGGATATTTTCGTTGTGGGGGCTGAGGTAAACTGTGGAGGGGCTTCCCAAAATGCCATCAATATGAAGTATAGATGGTAAATTATAATAATGTAAATGCCAAGGTACATTTCAGAAAGGTGTGATATTTTGAACTGCGTTTTCAATGTAGTTTTCATTGCAAACTCGTACTTTGATTAATAATTCATTATTACAAATTAGAAATAATCTGTTTATGAAAATATGCGTATATGTAAAAGAGGAAGCTCACCTAAATTCCACCCAAGGTAATACATAATAATAAAGAAAATCAAGATCAGTTTAGATTGAACATTTAATATACCATTAAGAGTAAAGCTACAAATCAAATGAACTATAACATAAAGACATAGTTTACAAAGCAGAAACGAATTATCCCATGTGAAGTTAATACACTCTGAGGAAAAGTAAGGTCACTACCAGGCTAAGTATCT
Source organism: Tachypleus tridentatus (assembly GCF_004210375.1). Classification (NCBI taxonomy): domain Eukaryota; kingdom Metazoa; phylum Arthropoda; class Merostomata; order Xiphosura; family Limulidae; genus Tachypleus; species Tachypleus tridentatus. Next base: position 22,681,006 of record NC_134828.1, on the reverse strand, counting down.
TTCATCATGTTGTGTTTATAGTCAATATTACTTAAAACAATGCACCTGTTCTGGTGATTGGCAGCAAATGTGTCTATAACAGTATCAATATCGAGTTGTTTTGCCCTCCTGGAGTTTACTGATATAACAGCAAGATTGCTGGTGCGGTTGTTACCACTGCTGTTGCACAAGTATGTCTTGAGAAGCTTCAGACATGAGAAACTTCTCTCACAGGCAGCTGAAGTGACAGGCAAGGTCACAGCGATGCATACAAGTTTGTGGAGATCCATGAAGGCATCCTTATATGGTTTCAGCATGGTTGCAAACTCCAATGGTGTGGATACTTCCTGCCCCTTGTCTTTCTTCCTGGCGATTAGCCAGTTCAACTGGTGGACCTCCACTGCGAGGTCATCCTCTGCCACACCACAGTTTGCTGCCATTCCTAAGAGTGCTTACTTGTCCAGAAATGTGGAGTGTTTGGGGTTCTATGCAGTTGCACCCATCAGAACACTGCAGGCATCAGAGGAGAATCTTCTATTCAACTCGTTGAGCATCCTGTCTGTGATGGCATAGAAGGTGTGTCTCCTGGCATCTGCTGTTGATTCATCTCTTTGACCAGTACTAGATGTGATTATGAATTCGTCCAGGTGTCTGGGGCAGATCGCTGTCCACCTTGACGCACCGCCTCAGTGCGTATTCCCATTTGTTTTCCATATTTTATGAATATATGTAGGTAACAATATTTGGGGGGCTAGGCTCATTGGGGGAGAGGCTCAAGCCCCCAAACCCCCCTTGGCGCCGCCACTGCATAAGGCTTAAATCCAAAGAAGTAGAATGGTACACTGAAGGAGGCTTTAAAGGTGTACACTGTAGAGAAAAGTATAGCTAGGTGGTCAAGGTATTCGACTCGCAATCGGAGGGTACCGGTTTCAAATCCCCGTCGCACCAAACATGCTCGCCCTTTCAGCCATGGGGGCGTTATAATGTGACGGTCAATCCCACTATTCGTTGGTAAAAGAGTAGGCCAAGAGTTGGCGGTTAGTGGTGACGACTATCTGCTTTCCTTCTAGTCTTACACTTCTAAATTAGGGACGGCTAGCGCAGATAGCCCTCGTGTAGCTTTGCGCGAAATTCAAAAAACAAACAAACCCCTTTTTTTGTACTGAGTGTTTACTTTTAAATTATTGATTTTTCACGTTCACAGTTTATTAACTTTGGCTCAACGTGATGGTTATCATGCTCGAACTGTGAACCCATGTTGTATTATACAACACTGTTTTAAGGTTTATGGTGTATGAATTTAGCACAGTGTAAGATAGACAGTGAAATGTCTTTAACAAAGGCAATATAAAATTTAGAAATATACAGTATATTTAACAAAATTTACTATATGTTTGGTTTATCAGCACGATATTGTTGTAGATGTTTTCGTTTTATCTTTCCAGATAATTTCAGTTGTTCATTTTTGATAACTGAACATAGGAAACAAAACCCTGCTACCGATATCCAGGTATAAAACATCACTGTATTTTACATAATGTAACATTTTTAAAAGCAAAAAAAAAGTCACGACAATTTTTGTTTTGCTCTCATGGACACAAAACTACAAACTGAGATATCTGTGTTCAGCCCATCGTGAGTACTGAAACTTGAATTTAAACGTTGTAAGCTGTTAGTTGAAACGTACCACTGAGCTTCCGAAGGTGTCACAAAGACCAACAGGCATCGAATATACTTAACCCTGTTTACTAATGTGTTACACACAATCGATGTTCTCTTATCTAAAACATACAGTGTTGTAAACAAATCAAACTTTCATAAACATATACAACTTTCGTTTTAACTGGCTATAAATTAATCTGTATCTTTGCTGCCAGTTCTGTTGCCAAAACGAGGTAAAAAATGAGTTTCGTTAATCAGTTCTGTGAATTAAGAGCTGACTTTTAGGGTCTGTGACTGACAGTATGATTAATTATAATATCAACGTACACAATCCAGATCCGTGACTGAGTTCGTCTTGGACAACGGTGGAACTCAGATATTCACGTGTCTGCGAAGAATGCCTGAACCGGGATAATACTGATAGTTTTAAAAAATGTTCTGCACTTATTCACTTCTTTTTTTTTCTTTTTTTTGGCCTCTCGGGGAAATTTCTACGGCGTGGATATTATCAATGTTGTCATATGTTTAACTGAAGTTAATTGTAAAGCGAAATGAAATGTGTGAACAATAACATCTGTCAGGGTGGTGACTGTTTGTTGAGTCTTAGAAACAATTTTTTTTTTTTTCCAAAAATCCACTGAAACGAAAAATAACTGTGGATCGAAACAGTCAATCATTTTCAGTACGACCCCTCATTTGTAAGTAATAATATTAATGATTCTTTAGGGTCTCTTTAACGGCGTTCATAAACATTATATTATTATATATTCCCAAAATAAATTATTTTGAGGGTGATTTATTCTACATAGTTCGACAAAATGGGAAATAAAAGTTAAACACATAATAACACTTAGTATTATATATATATATAATATATGGGCACGATATCTTGTTCTCTCGTGCGATCAATCACGTAATCTGTGAATACAAGTTACTATGACTACAAAATTCCACATATAATATTCACTGACACATAAAATTACCTGTACCACGGTAAATACTATAGTTTGTACCATAGTAAATACCGTAGTTTGAACTAAAATTTTTATTTGATTGAAACTTTATTAATAGTTTGAAGTGAATGTTTTGTTTTTTATTATTATTATCTAACGTAGGATCCGGTACTCCTCCTAGTTGTGTCTCTTTGATTAAAACATGTTTTACCTGTTCATAGGTGAAAAACAAGGACATACCTTCGTAGAACTGGCACAAAAGACTATGGGAAGATTCAACCTCTGTCAGCTCAAGTTTTGTCAAGAAAACAAATGTACTGGTGAGGCACAGAAACTACAATATACGTTTGTTTGTTTTTTGAATTTCGCACAAAGCTACTCGAGGTCTATCTGCACTAGCCGTCCCTAATTTAGTAGTGTAAGACTAGAGGGAAGGCAACTGGTCATCATCACCCACTGCCAACTCTTGGGCTACTCTTTTACCAACGAATAGTGGGATTGACCATCACATTATAACGCCCCCACGGCTGAAAGGGCGAGCATGTTTGGTGTGATGGGGGATTCGAACCCGCAACCCTCGGATTACGACTCAAGCGCCTTAACTACTTGGCCATGCCGCGCCAAGAGGGTTAGATATTCTGTTTAAATATTTTGGCGGGAACTGGCATGTGAGATAGTCGTTGTACATTCACTTTGTCTGTACTTTTACTTTAGAATCTCAAGAATTCTATTTAAATAATAATAGCAATAAATATTACTTCACTTTTGAAAAATAAATACAGTAATTATGGATTAACTTTTCACATTTAAAACTGTGTATTTAGTTTTAATTAATGGACTAAGTTAACACTAGTATTTTCACGCAGTGTTATGAGTTAGGCCTAACAGCTTAATAACACATCACGCTATCTTTATACAAACTGTGACGTGGAAAATTAATTAAAACTCATATGTAATACAAGATTTTTAATGCGGTTATGTGTAGTTAGAAGTATAATGGTTATCTTTCATTATTTTCATTTGAAATAACTGTGGTATGCTACACACAACTAGCATACCATAGTGTTGAGTTCCATCGTAAAGAGCATTTTTAACATTCTAGTTTAAATGTTTTTTTTGCTAGAGGAAGCACTTTTTACGTAACAACGAAGCAACATTTCATGAAACGTAAGGCCTATATAGAATCTAGACATTTCGTATAATGTGCAGTAATTAAACTGCAAAATACATACCAAATTCCGAATTATTATATAGCAAATCAGTGAGATATTCAGTTCAATGTCAGTTATTAAGACGGAATTTGTGACGAATGCACCCTCTATTTGTAGCAGGGTACGCTTCGGAAAAAATAAATTAATTCGGTATGTTTATTTCGACTGGGATTAACATTACTTTTTACCAAATTGGGCGTGTTTTTCATAAAAGTACTCCATGTAAGAAAAAGCGTTTGAAATTAGTTTCTCAAGATAGGTTAAGCAACGTGTTTTGCATGTGAACTGCATTTTTATGGGCTTTTGTCTACTCAGTTGTTTGATCTGTGATAACGTTTTTGATTCTAGTTCCATGCTGTGTCCTTCATTGTGCAAGCAAGTTTGGTTCTTTCAGTACGTGCTTAACTGATAGAATTACGTGAAGTTTAAAAAAGAAAGAAATAGCTTAAATATGGTATCGCAGACTGAATTTTTTTTAAATTTAGGTTCAATAAAAAAAAACTTTTTTCTTAACATAAGTTTACTATTAAGCTTTGGAGTTTTAAAGCTTTTAAAGAGAAATGTTTCTGTATTTCTCATCCTAGACATGTTGACTAATTTCAAAGTATTTTTACGAACAGTATAACATTGGGCAGGAGCTGCTATAGCTTTCACAAAGACAGACGAGGCAATTACGTTGTCTCCTATGGGGCCTTGGCATGGCCAAGTGGTTAAGGCGCTTGAGTCGTAATCCGAGGGTTGCGGGTTCGAATCCCCCATCACACCAAACATGCTCGCCCTTTCAGCCGTGGGGGCGTTATAATGTGATGGTCAATCCCACTATTCGTTGGTAAAAGAGTAGCCCAAGAGTTGGCGGTGGGTGGTGAAGACTAGCTGCCTTCCCTCTAATCTTACACTGCTAAATTAGGGACGGCTAGCGCAGATATCTTTCGAGTAGCTTTGTGCGAATTTCAAAAACAAACAACAAATTACTGGGGTTGCTAGAAAGATGTGGTACTTATGAGAAAATGTCAATACTCAATAAAACGAGTACAAATATTTGAGTTTGTGAAATATAAATAAACAAACAAATTGATGAACAGGTAAAAATGTAAAAGAAATGAAACATTTAAGTTGAAAAGCGTTTTGTTTTCTTTTGCCTCCGACTCCATCAGTTGCTTAAGGTCATGATTAAGAACACAGTATTTTAATATTTGGAAGGTTAGGCCCATGTGGTTGGCACATCCATCATGCAACTTTGTTCTTAAAAACGATTTACTTCTTTGCGATATTAGTTTTACATTAAAACTAAAAATATTGATATTTTCCAAACTAGTAATTGCCGTAGATAACTGAGTGTGTTCAAACATCGACTCGCTCATACCTTATGCGTAGTTATTTGATAAAATGATTAACTTAAAAAGGACAACACAATTTGAATATTAATTAATTGCAAACGAGCCGTTTTTGCATATAAAAAACTCATACCTTCAGACATGTTTAACAGTCCCCGCTGGTACAGCGAAAAGTATACGGAGTTACAACGCTAAAATCAGGGTTTTAATTCCCCTCGGTGGGCTCAGCAGATAGCCCGATGCGACTTTGCTACAAGAAAAACACGCACCGTTTAACAAACGATACTATATAACATGTTACAAACCGAGAAGGAATTTTTTCATTTCCCAAAAGAGTTACGTTTGCAATACACCTCGCACTTCTGCCCTTCTTAGAGATTCAGGGGCGAGTAAAGGGGTATAAGATAAAAACGTGTATATAATAATTTAATAATAATAATAACTGAATAATTTCAATTTGATATTTTTAGAAACAGCATGAATAAGTATTTAAAAACTAGTATGAAAGATAAAAAATATATAAATTCATATGATTATAAAAACAAGTCACTTTTATTGTCTACGTGGGCGGTCTTCCTTTTGGATCCGCCAGAGACGCTAATATATTTAGGTCTCACTATTATATTGATAAATAATTCCTCGGTGTTCTTTAGTAAAACACAGCGAAAAGCTTTGAGACTTTACTGTGACACAACCACACAACACCGACAGTTATAACACAGTTTAAGTGATGTATTAGAAACTGTGGCAAAATAATTTAAATACCACCAATATATTAACATTTAAAAGTCTTCAATTAATAAATAAGTGCTTAAGTCGTTTTATATTGAGGTTAAAAGTTACACTGAGGAGAAAACTTGCACCCACCCTTAAGTACCATAGGTTGATTATGTGTAGCAAGTGCGTAGAACTTGAACCATGAAAGATTGAGACGTGTAGCCCGCCCTTCTATTTCAGGAATAAAACACCTACATTTGAGCATAATAAAGGTTGTACATTGTATATATTAACAAAAACAAAAAGGTGATGAGAAATTTGTGATAACAGAGACCATCGTCCGTACTGTTGGCTTAATAGATCAGCTGTAGGTTATTATAGATTAAACAAACGGGTTATATTTATAAATTAGGCTTATCTTATTTACCCATCACTTTGAACAAGTCAACATTAAACTTTTAAATTTATTCTTTCGTTCGTCTGGTTCTTTTTAATTATATGGTAAAAATTATGTGAAAACCAGTCCATATAATGATAGTGAATTAAGTTGTTTCTTCTATAACCTTTTTTTCCAGGCTACACTCACTTTGACATGAAGTTGTAGGCCTAAATTCATAAATAACGTTTCAACAGAAGTTCGCCGCTAATGGAACCTATGCCTAATTTACTTAGCTATGATCAATAAAGAAAGAAGTAACTGAATAGCAAAATAGAACCAAAACACTTATTAAATGATTCACCGAATTTTCATGGAAGTATTACTCGTATTTATAATACACTATTATATCTCCAAATTATTACATTGTCATGAACGTTTTTCTCATTTTAGGACTACACTTATGAACTTTCTAGATGTAGAATCATCATACTAGTCAGTAGTTTTCTCTAGCAAATAATTAAATTGTGAAATATCAAATACAATTTACAATTTGTTTGTGTGTTTGAAATTAAGCACAAAACTACACAATAGGCTATCTGTGCTCTGCCCACCACGGTAGTTGAAACCCGGTTTCTAGTGATGTGAGTCACACTACAGCTTACAGCAAGATTACATATTAAAACAATATATTTTTACTTTAGAACAATTTGGAAACGCCATTATTTAAAACATAAATTTGATAATTTTCTACAAAAGTTCTGTTAAAGAAATAAAAGTCTTAAAAATTGAAGTGAAATTTGATATTTTGCGTTATAGGTGTAACGTTTATGGGGTGGAAGTGTTTATAAAATCCCTAAGAAATGATTCTCAGATCGTTTTTGAAACTTATTTATACAGGGTGTTCGGAAAGTCACTGTGCAGTTTTGTAATCGTATTTTATTCAGTCTATTTCAAGCCAGCAACTGATAGCGGTGTTCAGAAACAAAATAAGAAGGATTCAGGCCTGTATTAATGCCAACGGGGTTCACTTTCAACATTGTTTCTAATTGTCATTCATATTTACCTCTTGTATTCTATATTGAAACATGTCTGTTAATAAATATATAAGTGCACAGTGACTTTCCGAACACCCTGTATATGAAAATAATATTTATAAGTGCATGTACATATTTATAGTATGTGGTTACAACCTCCACTTGTTTCATTTCGTTTATTCATTTTCGTGCAAAGCAATTCAAAGGACCTTTGCGTCAGCCGTTCCTAATTAAGAAATGATAGTCTAGAGAGAAGTCAGTCACTCAACACCACCTACTGCCAACTCTTGGAATACTCTTTACTGAGAAATGATGGGATTAACCGTAGCTTTATAACACACCCACAACTGAAGGCGTGTGTAGGTTTGGCGACAAGTTTCGATCTAGTATTCTGTATGATCATCTACTGTCTGTTTGTTGTCATGACTAATATTCTATATTATCATCTACTGTCTGTTTGTTGTCATGACTAATATTCTATATTATCATCTACTGTGTTTGTTGTCATTACTAATATTCTGTATCATCAACTACTGTCTGTTTGTTGTCATGTCTAGTATTCTGTATCATCAACTACTGTGTTTGTTGTCATGACTAATATTCTGTATCATCATCTACTGTGTTTGTTGTCATGTCTAATATTCTATATCATCAACTACTGTCTGTTTGTCGTCATGTCCAGTATTCTGTATCATCAACTACTGTGTGTTTGTTGTCATTACTAATATTCTGTATCATCAACTACTGTCTGTTTGTTGTCATGTCTAGTATTCTGTATCATCAACTACTGTGTTTGTTGTCATGACTAATATTCTGTATCATCATCTACTGTGTTTGTTGTCATGTCTAATATTCTATATCATCAACTACTGTCTGTTTGTCGTCATGTCCAGTATTCTGTATCATCAACTACTGTGTGTTTGTCGTCATGTCTAGTATTCTGTATCATCAACTACTGTCTGTTTGTTGTCATGTCTAGTATTCTATATCATCATCTACTGTGTGTTTGTTGTCATGTCTAGTATTCTGTATCATCATCTACTGTGTGTTTCTCGTCATGTCTAGTATTCTGTATCATCAACTACTGTGTGTTTGTCGTCATGTCTAGTATTCTGTATCATCATCTAGTGTGTGTTTGTTGTCATGACTAGTATTCTGTATCATCATCTACTGTGTTTGTCGTCATGACTAGTATTCTGTATCATCAACTACCGTGTGTTTGTCGTCATGTCTAGTATTCTATATCAACATCTACTGTGTGTTTGTTGTCATGACTAGTATTCTATATCATCAACAACTGTCTGTTTGTCGTCATGTCTAGTATTCTGTATCATCAACTACTGTGTGTTTGTCGTCATGTCTAGTATTCTGTATCATCATCTACTGTGTTTGTCGTCATGTCTAGTATTCTGTATCATCATCTACTGTGTTTGTTGTCATGACTAGTATTCTGTATCATCAACTACTGTGTGTTTGTCGTCATGTCTAGTATTCTGTATCATCAACTACTGTGTGTTTGTCGTCATGACTAATATTCTGTATCATCATCTACTGTGTGTTTGTCGTTATGTCTAGTATTCTGTATCATCATCTACTGTGTGTTTGTTGTCATGACTAGTATTCTGTATCATCATCTACTGTGTTTGTTGTCATGACTAGTATTCTGTATCATCAACTACTGTGTGTTTGTTGTCATGACTAGTATTCTATATCATCAACAACTGTCTGTTTGTCGTCATGTCTAGTATTCTGTATCATCAACTACTGTGTGTTTGTCGTCATGTCTAATATTCTGTATCATCATCTACTGTGTTTGTCGTCATGTCTAGTATTCTGTATCATCATCTACTGTGTGTTTGTTGTCATGACTAGTATTCTGTATCATCATCTACTGTGTTTGTTGTCATGACTAGTATTCTGTATCATCAACTACTGTGTGTTTGTTGTCATGACTAGTATTCTGTATCATCATCTACTGTGTGTTTGTTGTCATGACTAGTATTCTGTATCATCATCTACTGTGTTTGTTGTCATGACTAGTATTCTGTATCATCATCTACTGTGTTTGTTGTCATGACTAATATTCTGTATCATCATCTACTGTGTTTGTTGTCATAACTAGTATTCTGTATCATCAACTACTGTGTGTTTGTTGTCATGACTAATATTCTGTATCATCAACTACTGTGTTTGTTTTCATGACTAGTATTCTGTATCATCATCTACTGTGTTTGTTGTCATGTCTAGTATTCTGTATCATCAACTACTGTGTGTTTGTTGTCATGACTAATATTCTGTATCATCAACTACTGTGTTTGTTTTCATGACTAGTATTCTATATCATCATCTACTGTGTTTGTTGTCATGACTAGTATTCTATATCATCATCTACTGTGTGTTTGTTGTGATGTCTAGTATTCTATATCATCAACTACTGTCTGTTTGTCGTCATGACTAGTATTCTGTATCATCATCTACTGTGTTTGTTGTCATGACTAGTATTCTGTATCATCATCTACTGTGTTTGTTGTCATAACTAGTATTCTGTACCATCAACTACTGTGTGTTTGTTGTCATGACTAATATTCTGTATCATCAACTACTGTGTTTGTTTTCATGACTAGTATTCTATATCATCATCTACTGTGTTTGTTGTCATGACTAGTATTCTATATCATCATCTACTGTGTGTTTGTTGTGATGTCTAGTATTCTATATCATCATCTACTGTGTTTGTTGTCATGACTAGTATTCTATATCATCAACTACTGTCTGTTTGTCGTCATGACTAGTATTCTGTATCATCATCTACTGTGTTTGTTGTCATGACTAGTATTCTGTATCATCATCTACTGTGTTTGTTGTCATGACTAATATTCTATATTATCATCTACTGTGTTTGTTGTCATGACTAATATTCTGTATCATCAACTACTGTCTGTTTGTCGTCATGTCTAGTATTCTGTATCATCATCTACTGTGTTTGTTGTCATGACTAGTATTCTGTATCATCATCTACTGTGTTTGTTGTCATGACTAGTATTCTGTATCATCAACTACTGTCTGTTTGTTGTCATGTCTAGTATTCTGTATCATCATCTACTGTGTTTGTTGTCATGACTAGTATTCTGTATCATCATCTACTGTGTTTGTTGTCATGACTAGTATTCTATATCATCAACTGCTGTCTGTTTGTCGTCATGTCTAGTATTCTTTATCATCAACTACTGTCTGTTTGTCGTCATGTCTAGTATTCTATATCATCATCTACTGTGTGTTTGTTGTCATGTCTAGTATTCTTTATCATCATCTACTGTGTTTGTTGTCATGTCTAGTATTCTTTATCATCATCTACTGTGTTTCTCGTCATGACTAGTATTCTATATCATCATCTACTGTGTGTTTGTTGTCATGACTAGTATTCTATATCATCATCTACTGTGTTTGTTGTCATGACTAGTATTCTGTATCATCATCTACTGTGTTTGTTGTCATGACTAGTATTCTATATCATCAACTGCTGTCTGTTTGTCGTCATGACTAGTATTCTATATCATCAACTACTGTCTGTTTGTCGTCATGTCTAGTATTCTATATCATCAACTACTGTCTGTTTGTCGTCATGACTAATATTCTGTATCATCAACTACTGTGTGTTTGTTGTCATGACTAGTATTCTATATAATTATCTACTGTCGGTTTGTCGTCATAACTAGTATTGTATATCATCAACTACTGTCTGTTTCCCGTTCAGCAAAAAGCTACACAACTAGCTATTTGTGTTGTGCCAATCATGGCTATCGAAACCCAATATTTTGCGCCATGAGTCCAGAGACTTACCACTGAGCTTCAGAGAGGTAATGATAATCTATCTAGTTATTAATTACTTTCTGTTTTTAATTATTAGATGCTGTTAATTTTGCTTTTTTTTTTTTTATCAGAGAAGTCCTCTGAAACGTTTCCATGGTGGTAATGGCGGGTATTCAGTCCTAAGGAATCTCGTTATAGATGCTTGTGTGCTGTCAGCTCATTTGGGGAATAACCAGTCACTAATTTGACTGAGGTCCTCGTATAGTAGTAATATCTGATTACCTGAACCTTGCTGTAACTACTCTTCGTGTGCGAAGCAACATAAGTGTAAAATTGGCCTAAATGATTTAATAATTTCTATCTTACACAATTATATTTTTAGTTACCTTGGGAACTGTTAATTAATAAAATATAACAACACAAGAAACGTGAATGACAGCACAATACCCAACTTCTAAGTGGATGATGATGATGTGTTCGTTTCTTTAGTGTTAAGCACAAAGCAACAGAATCGGCTATTTGTGCTGAGCCACTAATGTGTTCCTGCTCTGCCTACCACGGATATTGAAACCCGATTTTTAGCCTTCTAATTAAACTGAGGTCGAAAGTAACGCGAATTGTAACTTATAAGTATCAGTAAAATAATGAATTTTTGTACCTTACAATCCAGGGCTGGATTGCTTGCTGTAGTCTTTAACCTTGGACCTCTAAAATAAGAAAATAAAACTTTTAAGTAACAAAAATTTTTGTCGTTGATGAAAAAGCTACTACCATTGAATCAACACGTTTCTCCAGTCTCTCTCTTTCACACACATTTTCATGCGAAAAGTTAGAGATTAATTATTACTTACATTTTTATAAATTCATGTTTGATCATGTTCATAAATAAATGTTTAATCTATACGTACTGATGTTTATAATTTAAACCTTCAGCCAATATTCAAACAGTTAATTGTAAGACTTCTACTGACTGTACCTCCGGAAGAACTGTCAAAACGACACAGAAGATTTTATCAAACAGGCAGTAGCACTGCTTGTATACAGATGGCTAGGATTGTTCATTAAAATCATGTTTTAAATATCTCCTCAATATATCATCAGAACTTTACAATACCATACAGTGTTTCCTTTTATAACAATATCCATCTAATGGCTGAGTCACGTGTTCTGGTAATGTTTGTAAATATCATAACATAAAGTTTGAATTTCTTGTTCTTTTTTTTTTTTCCTGCGGGCCCACCATGGCCAGGTGGGTTAAGGCGTTCGATTCGTAATCTGAGGGTCGCGGGTTCGAATCCCTGTCGCACCAAACATGCTCGCCCTTTCAGCCTTTGGGTCGATATAATGTTACAGTCAATACCACTATTCGTTGGTAAAAGAGTAGCCCAAGAAAATGGCGCCCAACGTGGGGCAAGAACCCACGACCCGTTAGGAAAGCTTCGACTGTGGCAAGTCTTTAGCGTTATTATGGTAAAAGTACATAAAATATTGTATGTATAACATATAATCTCCATAGTATAAGACCTACCTTTATAACTACGTATTCTATATAAAACGAATCTTTACTAATGATTATTTGCACTTATTACCAATGTTAATATCCATTGTTCAACACCTGATAAATCAAAGCTCTCTGTATTCTTGTATCAGAATCGCAGAATGGATTGTAACCTGATCGTCCAGGCGGTTGAGCGATCGCTATTGAAATGAACAATGACCATCCTAGACTAAATTGAGTAAAAAATTACATTGAATGTTATTCTTTGTTATTTAACATTGTGCCTTTTGGTAGCTATTCTATGCATATTTCAGAAGACAGATCTGTCTGAAGTTCAATAACCTTCAACATACTAGAAACCATCTTCAAAGGCATGGAAAATGAAAATGAAAAAGTGATCCAACGATAGATGAAATGTAGCTGCTAGTCAGGAGAATCCACAACCAGCTCTTGGACTACTTTTTGTCTGATCGAATATTGGAACTTCATGGTCACTTTCATAGTGAGGTCTCGTAGCCTGAACGTTCGGAGGAGTTTGGTCATTTTGCTTCATCGTTAACTATGAACAGTTGGGTTTACACTCTGACACGATAGCCATCACGAAAAGCCCAGCTCAATAAACTGTGAACGTGAAAATCAATAATTTAAAAGTAAACACTCAGTACAAAAGAAGGAGTTTGTGTTTTGAATTTCGCGCAAAGCTACACGAGGACTATCTGTACTGGCCATCCCCAGTTTAGCAGTGTAAGGCTAGAGGAAAGGCAGGTAGTCATCATCACCCGCCGCCAACCCTTAGACTACTCTTTAACCAAATAATAGTGGGATTGACAGTTGCATAACGCTCCCACGGCTAAAAGGGCGAACATGTTTGGTGGGATGGGGATTCGAATCCGCGACCCTCAGATTACGAGTAGATCGCCCTAACCACCAGGCCGTGCCGGGCCTGACAAAAAGTGGAAGTGCATAAAATGGGGTGAAATGTGCCAAAAGTAGAATCAAGTAGATTTAAAACTACGAAAAACAATCTGTGGAAAGAAAGGTTCAAAATCTACTAAGTGTCAACAACATACATTGGCCAGGTGATTAAGGCACTCGACTCGTAGTCCGAGGGTCGCAGGTTCGAATCCCCGTCATACCAAACATGCTCGCTCTTTCAGCCACGGGGGCGTTATAATGTGACGGTCAAACACACTATTCGTTGGTAAAAGAGTAGCCCAAAAGTTGGCGGTGGGTGGTGATGACCAGCTGCCTTCCCTCTAGTCTTACACCGCTAAATTAGGGACGGCTAGCGCAGATAGCCCGCGAGTAGCTTTACGCGAATTTCAAAATAAACAAAGTCTCAATAAACTATATAAAACATTGTTATATACAAGAACTTTATTCTCGCTTCTGCTTCGACGTAAATTAAAAAGTTAAGGAAAATAGCTATTTGGGAAAAAAAAATCGGTCAATGCAATTACCTTACTTATAGTATGTTCCTTTGTCATGAACCTTACATCACTGGTTCACAAAGACTTTATTTTTTGTGTGTTCGGTTTTTCTTCACTGACGACACCCTAACCCACTGACCTTGATTTGCGCGATACCTCTGACCCCACATGCAACATATACATTTTTGTTGAGTTTTTTTTTATGTTCTTAATTACGACTCTTTTGATGAAACTCTCGTAACACCCCAAGCAACTTGCCGTGATGCACAATTTGAAACCGTTGCCTCAAACACACAGCGAGCTAAACCGAGAGGTGTGATACACCCGTCTTTCAGATACAACTTTCCCTGATTTTGAACTGCGAAACAGAGTAAAAATAACAACGACCTGGCAGCACCCGCCACATGAAATAGCTACTCTTAATCGAATAGTGAGATTGGCTGTCACTCTTATAATTCATCTACGACTAAAAAGTGAGTAGAGTTTGGTATGACCAAGAGCTGGTAGTTTCCATGGTTCAGATCATGTTTGTTTGTTGTTAAGAGCAAAACAGCAAAATAGGCTATCCGTGCTCTGTCCACCGAGGGTATTAAAACCCGATTTTTAGTGTTATAAGCCCTCAGATATACCGCTGAGCCATTAGGGAACATTATTTTTTTTATATTTGCAAAAAAATACACAACAGCTAGCTGTGTTTACCATCCATCCTCAATGTTAAACCGATAAAGTAGAGGGAAGACAGCTAGTCAACAACATTCAACGCCAGATGTTGGCTATTCTAATAATATAGTGATATTTTATGCTGTCACTTTTATAATGCATTCATGGTCTCAAAGCGTTGAGTGTGACGAGATCCTAACCTATGCTAATCATACTTCATTGTGAAATATTTCTGTGATCATTTCTTAAGCGATGGAAAATGTTGTTTAGCATGTAAGTAGTTCGTGACAATGAAAAAAAATGAAGCAATATACATCCTTTACCGATAGGGTAACCCAGCTATGAAACACTGTGGATCACATGTTACTTTCTAAGCGAATTCAGACTGCTAACGACTAAACTGCATCTTTTCCCTCAACTGTGTATGCCTAACAACAAGAAACATGCAAAAATACTGCAAGTCTTTTTAATTATAAACTTTAAGATGGCGTGAGCCACGAGTATTTGCTTGTCTGTTTCTAAGCGCCAAGCTACACAACGGGATATCTGTGCTAGTCATCACCACCCACAGCCAACTCTTGGGTTACTCTTTTGCCAACGAATAGTGGGATTGATCGTCACCTTATAAAGCCCCACGGCTGAAAGGGCGAGCATGTTTTGTGCGACGGAGATTCGAACCCGTGACCCTCAGATCACGAGTCGAGTGCCTTGACCACCTGACGATGCTGAGTCGCGAACACTAGAGAGCCACAATGTACCACTTCTATAATTCACTAGATAAGGATTTTCTTTCTTAAATTTATTTGCAAGTAACTATTTTAAAGATGCGACTCATAGCGAGTGCGCGAGCGAACAGAACTCAGGCGTGGGTCCCGAATGCAGCTCGAGGGACACCAGATGGACCACATTGATTTAGTTAAAAACAAAAGTATTTTATGTTGTTTTGAATTAAGCACAAAGCTACACAATGGGCTATCTGTGCTCTGCCTACGACAGGTATCGAAACCCGGTTTTAGCGTTGTAAGTTCGCAGACATACCGCTGAGCCACTGGGAAGCTATTTTTTATGCAAAAACGGACAAATTTGCACATTTTCATTTACATAAGGTCTGAATAAAACAACATATGAATCAATATTTACACGTATTTACACTAAAGTTACACAAAAATGTTTCGAAGTAAGTCGTTTTCCGAAATTTGCGACTGTAATGTAAATCACTTTCACGTATCAGCCCCCAAATATAGTCTCTCATCATGTTTTCGTTATACGTTCCCAGGTCACCAAATCATAGTTTGAAGAAAAAACAGGTAATTTCCATTTACTTTAGACATAAACAACTGGGAAATAACACTTTCTGTCCAGGAACAAGAAAAAGTAACAATTTTGTTACATAGTGCAATAATTGTATCGTTTGTCTGGTAATATCAGTTAACAATTTGCTATTTGTTCCTTTCTCATCTACCCGGCATGGCCAGGTGGTTAAAGCACTCGACTCGTAATCTGAGATCGCATATTCGAGTCCTCATCACACCAAACATGCTCGCCCTTTCAGCTGTGTGGCGTTATAATGTGACGGTCAATCCCACTATTCGTTGGTAAACGAGTAGCCCAAGAGTTGGCGGTGGGTGATGATGACTCGCTGTCTTTCCTCTAGTCTTACACTGCTAAATTAGGGACGGCTAGCGCAGATAGCCCTCGTGTATCTTCGCGCGAAATTTAAAACAAACAAACCACTCTCATCTTACAGTACAAATCGACGACGTTGAGTAAATAATTTTCGTTAAGAAAAAACACTAGTTATAAAAGTAGATTAACTTCATGTACAAGAACATATGTACTTTTAAATGTACCTGAAGTTTTAAAAAGTATTAGAATAAACAATCTGAAACTATCAAAGGAGCTCAGTGTAAAAACTACCACTTTTCAACTGTTTACTTTCATTGAGGATACCACACAAATTCAGTAATGCGTATCATCTATATAAATATAATAGTATCGTTTGTTGTATGTCTGGGTAGCTACTTATTTATATGAATATATTATAGTGCCATCTGTTGTGTGTGTGTCCATGTTACTACTTGTATAAATAAATACATAGTAATGTTGTGTGTTGTATTCCATGTAACTACTCATCTATATAAATGCATAATAGTACTGTCATTTGTGTGTCCATGTAACTATTTATCTATATAAGTAAAACATTATTGTTTGTTGTATGACCATGTAACTATTTATCTGCGTAAGTATGGCAGTACTGTCTGTTGTGTGTTCATGTAATTATTAATCTATATAAATATAACAGTACTGTATGTTGTGTGTTCATGTAATTATTTATCTATATAAATATAACAGTACTGTATGTTGTGTGTTCATGTAATTATTTATCTACATAAGTATAACAGTACTGTCTGTTGTGTGTTCATGTAATTATTTATCTATATAAATATAACAGTACTTATGTTGTGTGTTCATGTAATTATTTATCTATATAAATATAACAGTACTGTCTGTTGTGTGTTCATGTAATTATTTATCTACATAAGTATAACAGTACTGTCTGTTGTGTGTTCATGTAATTATTTATCTATATAAATATAACAGTACTGTCTGTTGTTGTCCATGTAACTACCTTGCAGGACGTGGATGGATCTTCACTAAACTTTTATGGAAGTTTATTCGGTCCATGCCAAGACGCATACAAATTTTCAGTTTCACATTTTGTGTTTTGCAGTTCCAATGGGTGTTTTTGTTGGTTTTTTTTTATAATTACAGATAAGAAAAGTATCTTTTCATATCCTAAGATAACCTTTCATTAATCACGAATTTATGCAACTACCGTCTAGGGTACTCCAACTTGTTAGTTAATGTTTTCAATATGTATGAAGATTAAATGCAATTTCACATATATATCTTTTAATTGCTACACTTGAAGCATTGCTCATATTATCTGAACTACGCAATTACAAACGTACTGAGACGGTACTCTCTAATTAGTGGGAGGAGAGTCAGTGCTTTGGCTTGTGTTAAATTCCTCTGGTGTGTAAATCAAATAGAAGCGTTGTTACCAACTGACTTTGTGCTTGTTTACTGATACCAACAGACCCTTCGTGGTATCAAGTGTTGTTTCAGATCACCGATTGTTAGAAAAGCAATGACACACACATTGACTTTCATGTAATTTAACGTTCGTTTATATACAAATTTTAAAGGAAATTTTTAATCTTGTTAATATTTGCTGCCGGTTAAACGGGTTAAAACGTTCACTTGTCTTCCATGGCTGTGCTCTGGAATCCAAAATATGTCTTGGAACGTCTGCCGATTTACTTTGAAAACATCTAATTTCACTTTAGGGTTAGCTCTAATATTCGTTGGCGATTCTTCTCACTTCAGTGGTCGAGTTCAACGGTTTAAACAAGAGAATCGTCAAGTGTTTCGAAGTCTAAAAACCTATTGTTTTCGACCAGTAATAAATTATTTGGCAGAACTGTACAGAAATTGTATTGTTTTGTTTTTTTGTTTTCTTTTTGTATTATTGATGATTTTCTCTTGTTCAGTTGTGCCAAACGATCTCGTGAAATAAAACTGCTGATTGGTGGAATTTAGGTAATCGTTACGTAGATGTAAATGAGGCTTCACGTATGAAATGTCAAGCGTATCTATGAAAATAGTATAATATGATACAGACACGTGACAATAACGACATTCAGTAAATAGCCTATAAAGTACAAAGAGTGTGTGTGTTTTCTTATAGCAAAGCCAGAAGCCTTGATTTTAGCGTTGTAAGTACAAAGAGAAAAAAAAAAGTTTTGTATTATGCAATCACAACGTAAATAGTGCATATTTTCGTTGTTAACTTCACGCATACAGAAATTGTTACTAAATTAAATAGGCTTTCCCGAAGCACAAGAAGGAGGCACATATACCTAACCTGGATGGGGAAAATGAGTTACTGGAAACACTACGTATCACGAGAGAACTTCTAGGCCTACTCGAACCGGTTCTGTCTTTCGTTTCTCACCAGTTCCTAGAATTAACGAAACAAACAATAAAAACTAATCGCATTATTCAGCCACAAAAAAAAAAAAAAGTTTTGTTTATTTCTTGTCAAACCCAAACAAAGTTACGCAATGGTGTCTATCTATACTATACCTACTACGGATATCCAAACCTAGTTTTGAGCGTTATAAACTTTCATACTTACCGTTGAGCCATTGGGGGGCGCTTAAAAAAGTATGCCAGCTGTGAGTAAATAATGATTAAGTGGATCAAATTCATTAAATGATCGTGTTGAATTTCGGTTATTTTATACACTGAACGTAAAAGGAAATATGATAAACATTTTATAACTATTCTTTTTACGTTATTTTTATTATTATTATTATTACTGTTATTGACTCGTATTAAATTACAAATATCATATAATGAGAGGATGAAAACTAAACTCTCATAAGCGCAACTGGGTTATAAACAAAACTTGCTAGCTAGATGTCCACAAAGTGTTTGTCGATTTGAACAAATAATCAGAAATGGAACGTGCATATCAAATCCCCAAGGAGTCGTATTTAACGTGCTCGAGAAGACAAGTCTATATGGTAGCGAAATTTTCACGGAGTTGTTTTGATGGAATTTTACACAGTTCTTCAATAACAACTACTACAGTGAAAAAGTGGATTTTCCGAGGATTGGAAATTCGTGTACTTTGTTGTTACTGTTGTTTTGTTTATTTATATTTTATTTAGGCAAATCTACGATAAAGTTTTAAATGTGTATAACATCTACGTAGGTCTAAGCATGTATAATTAAAAAAAAATTGTAAAACCAGACAAATTTATATAAGAATTCTTTAATGGTTCCATTGTTATTACAAAGATTTAAATATAATAACAAAACATTGAAATTCGTCTTCAACACGTGATTCTAAAGTTCATGCAGTGGCTAAGTATGTTTTCAAAACCCTCGCAATTGCGGGGGAGTGCGAGACCGACGGGCCTGACAAACATAAGAATTGTCGGCATACGAGGAGAGACCTACAATTTGTTTGAACTAAAGCGCCGTTGCACAATTCTGTTAAGTTAGTGACACCAATCGGCCAAATCGTAACTACAATTACAGGGAAATAAATGTAGGGGACCCAGTTGCATTTTATATGGGGTAGGAGTCATCTTTTGGATTTATGTTTAATGCAGTTTACAGTTTGTATTTTCTGTCGTAATGTTTAGAAACTTTCTTTAAATTTTTTAAATCTAAACAAAACTCCGAATATTTCCAATAGTCACAGGCACCATTATGGCATATAATACATCATTGTTAGAATGCAAATCGATTAGACTTAACATTGCATGAAGCAGCTAAGTGATTAGTTTACCAGTTTTTAGACGACACAACTGAATAAGGTACTGACAGCTGAACTCACGTGGGAGAAAGCGAAGTAGCTCGCATAGAGCAGACAGTTTGTTTTTGTTTGTTTTTTTAATTTCGCGCAGCTACTCGAGGGCTATCTGCGCTAGCTGTCCCTAATTTTTGCAGTGTAAGACGAAAGGGAAGGCAGCTAGTCATCACCACCCACCGCCAACTCTTGGGCTACTCTTTTATCAACGAATAGTGGGATTGACCGTCACATTATAACGCCCCCACGGCTGAAAGGGCGGGCATGTTTAGTGCGACCGGGATTCGAACCCGCGACCCTCGGATTACGAGTTGAACGCCTTAACACACTTGGCCATGCCGGGCCACTAGAGCAGACAGACAATGGTGTGTATACATTAATCATTGAAAAGAAGAAAGAAACCAAGTTGAGTGATATTCTGTCATAAAATTTTGTAATTATTAGTGTTATATATTCCCTTTGACGCGGTGGGAGCAAAAAGACATCTGATTTGGCACTAGTAGCCTTTTTGAATTTCGACCAAAGCTATACGAGGTCTATCTGCACTGGCCGTCCCTAATCTAGCAGTGTAAAACTAGAGGGAAGGCAGTTGGTCATCACCACCCACCGCCAACTCTTGAGCTACTCTTTTGCTAACGAATAGGGGGGATTGACTGAAACTTTATAACGTTCCCACGGCTGAAAGGGCGAGCATGATGGATATTCGTACTCACGACCCTCAGATTACGAGTCAAGCACCCTAACCACCTGGCCATGCAGGGCCTGACACAAGTATTACTCTATAGTTTTATCTTCTCGTACATGAACATTTAGTTTACATTTAAAACAAAACAAGAAAACAACAACAACTGAAGAGCTATTTTTCAGTACATTTGCTACAAAAACACGTTCGCCAGCTTTTGTTTTTGTTAATACAAGCATGTCTCAAATTAATCTTTTACTCGCAAAAATAAACTATTTTTATTTGCAATATTTAGTAATATCTGTCCGTAAACAAACCTCAAACTTGTCGGGTCCATGTCGAGGAAACTGAATGTTCACTAAAGGTGGGCAGGAGTTGCGTGGGACGCAAACTTGACGTGCTGTTGTGTATATACTTACATGCCACTAGCGGAGGAAGAAAAACCACCAGTAGAAGATAATTAACTCAAAATCGCAGACAAACGTATGAAGATACCCTTCGTTAAGTGGTGAAAAATGCGGTCATATATTCCTGCCTTTGTGTATCGAGTTATTTCATAATAGAGTTTTTGTGTGTCTGTTTTATAACGGGTCACACCCTCACCCTAACCCCCGCCAGGAAACATTATGGTCTCTCCTTGGTCCAGTCTCTGGGACACAACTATTATTTATCAAATTTAGACGGTCTTACAAACTTGATGCAGCAAAGAAGCCAATTCGTAATGTTTATATATATATATATATATAAATGTATATAATAAGTATAGATGTATATAAATGTTTCGAAACTGTAAAGTTGTTAAGAAATGGAAGTTTTTATATCCTTGAGGGTCGTTTGTTTGTTGTCACATACAAAACTGTACTATGGGCTTTCGGTATTCTACTCAGGGTCGTTTGTTGTCACATACAAAACTGTACTATGGGCTTTCGGTGTTCTACTCAGGGTCGTTTGTTGTCACATACAAAACTGTACTATGGGCTTTCGGTGTTCTACTCAGGATCGTTTGTTTGTTGTCACATACAAAACTGTACTATGGGCTTTCGGTGTTCTACTCAGGGTCGTTTGTTTGTTGTCACATACAAAACTGTACTATGGGCTTTCGGTGTTCTGCTCACCGCGGGTATCCAATACTGTTTTCTAGATTTATAAGTCCTCGAGCTTACCGTTGAGCCACTAAGGACAAAAAACTCTTTCGAGCGTAAAATAATTAATAAATCAGTACTAATTGAGAATAAACGCATGATATGTTGTGCTTTGTCAAAATGTACGTAATACGTCATTTCTAATTTGTAAATTAAAAAACAAAAACTTCAGCGTATTTATTATTTTGTAACAACAAAATACATCCCGTTCTTTACTCGGTTCTTTTTTAAATAAATTAAAATGTTTCTTTTAGAAATTAGTTTATTCCTAACGGCTGCTCATCGACAGGTCTGAAGGCTTATAACGTTAAAAATAAAGTTTCGATTCCCGCGGTAGATAGATCTTAATTGGCTGGTGGTGTCAATTTCCTCAGTCTTTCAGAAAACGTAGTGAGAAAGTCTGTTTACATTCTACGTCATTATCTCTTCTGTCACAAATCTCCAACCTGGCTTCGCACACACGGACATTTGTTTCTTTAGCACAAAACATAATTAACAAAAATGTAGCTCTGGTCTCTTAAGAAAATAATATATTTCAAACAAACGTATTATAGAATTTTTAAAAATACAGTAAACGTAGCAGCATTACACTTTCAAACAGGAACTTTATGATATAAAGTTTCCTCAGTAAACAAAAGTACGAACCGAACTGTATACTAACAGTTCAGTTTTATCGCTATTCAACGCTAAAGTAAAAGCATAGCCGTCAGCTTTTCTAGCATGCTACCGACGAATCGTCCAACTTTTATACGGCTGAAAAAAAAAAAAGACTCACTGCAGGCGCGTTTTTTAATCGAATTCTATAAGAGTGAGTCATAAGTGTCGCGTTTTCAGGTCGGCCAGTACAACAAAAATGACACATCGAATCACTAGGGTGAGCGAATTTATTGCATAATGAGCAGGAGTTGATAGTTTGTTTGTTTCTTTTTTCAATTTCGCCATCCCCAATTTAGCAGTATAAGACTAGAGGGAAGGTAGCTAGTCATTATCACCCACCGCCAACTCTTGAGCTATTCTTTTACCACCAATTATTGGGATTGATTGTGCATTATGACGCCTTACGGCTAAAAGGGCGAGCATGTTGGATGACGGGAATTCGAACCCGCGCAACTAACATTACGAGTCGAGTGTCCCGAAACACCTGGCCATCCGGAGCGAAGGCGGAGGCAAATCATTCTGCCCGTACTGTATGTATAAACTAATTGATTATTATACGAAGTTGGTAATGCCCAATATCACACGACGAACTGTTAATAATTCTCCAACCAATATTTGTGGGGGAACTGAACTATTTACATGTCATGTTTACAGTACACATCGTGTGCGTGTAGGCTTATTTTTAAAAAAATCCGACCGTGTACATCAACCATCATAACGGTGTTCGATCTGCCCCCTCACGTCCCTGAAAGATGACTAATGTTATGAACCATATTGAACTGATAGTTAAAAAGTATCTTCATAAGTAACTAATGATCACATTCCTAGTTACCATCCCACTTACAAGTAATAAAGCTTGTATCTGTGTGCTATTCCTAGTCACCATCTTACTTACAGATAATAAAGCTTGTATCTGTGTTCTATTCCTAGTTATAATCTTACTTACAAGTAATAAATCTTATATTTAATATCTATTCCTAGTTACCATCTTACTTACAAGTAATGAAGCTTGTATTTTAGCTCTATTCCTTGTTACGTTCTCACTTACAAGTAACAAAGCTTGTATCTGTGTTCTATTACTAGTTACAATGTTACTTACAAGTAATAAAGCATGTATCTGTGTTCTATTACTAGTTACAATGTTACTTCCAAGTAATAAAGCATGTATCTGTGTTCTATTCCTAGTTACGATGTTACTTACAAATAACAAAGCTTGTATATGAGTTCTATTCCTAGTTACGATGTTACTTACAAGTAATAAAGCTTGTATCTGTGAACTATTCCTAGTTACCATCTTACTTATAATGTAATAAAGCTTGTATCTGTGTTCTATTCCTAGTTACCATCTTACTTACAAGGTAATAAAGTTTGTATTTGAGCACTATTCCGAGTTACGATCTTACTTACAAGTAATTAAGCTTGTATGTGTGCTATATTCCTAGTTACCATCTTACTTACAAGTAATAAAGCATTAATATGGGCTCTATTCCTAGTTACAATCTTACTTACAAGTAATAAATCTTGTACCTAAGCTCTATTCCTAGTTACATCTTACATATAATAAATCTTGTATCTGTGTTCTATTCCTAGTTACCATCTTACTTACAAGTAATAAAACTTGTATCTATGTTCTATACTTAGTTACCATCTTGCTTACAAGGTAATACTTACCACCTCGCATACAAGGTAATAGTTATCACCTTACTTACAAGGCAGTAGTTTTATCTTGCTTCCAAGGTAATAGTTACCACCTTACCTACAAGGTAACAGTTACCACTTTACTTACAAGGTAGTAGTTACCATCTTACTTACAAGGTAATAGTTACCAAATTACTTAGAAAGTCGTACAGATGGTTTAAATTCTTGTAATTTTGGTCCCCCGTAGCTCAAAATTAATATTTTAAAACTGGAATTTATTATGTGTTAGATAAACCGTATTTAGCCCAAAAATGAGTGAAGTGAAGACACTGAGTAAATAAAGTAATCTTTATGATTCGCTGGACTTCATGGTTGTTTTACCTATTTTCTTCACAATGTGGTCTGTCCATCACATGTATCGAAATACAATTTTGTAGAATCGTAAGCCCTGCAGATTAGGTGATGAGCCACAAGGGGAATCTCATATTGAAATTCAACCTGTGCTTTTATAGTCTTACAAACAAGTTTAAGAGCGAAAAGTGTAAATATAGGTTATGTGTTCAGTCTTGTATGAAACTGAAATAGAAAAATACGGTTTGATTTTACAATTAACTCAGAGAGTTAATGTCTCTAAGTAGAATCGTTTATTAGTAAAAGTTTTAATACCCATACCAGCCGTCCTGAGATACATTTTTACTTCAAATGGGTTTCTCGTTATCAGGAATTATGATAGCTTTCATGGCAAGCAGATTATAGTATATCTTAGTTTTTGAAAAGCACTTTCATTATTAAAAATACATTTTTATTTTTAATCTCTGTGTTTTTTATTTCGTAATGTTCTGTGGGTATTTAACCATTAAGTTTGTTCAATTGTAGTTAAGAACAAAGTTACACATTGGGCTATCTGTGCTCTGCCCACCACGGGTATCGTAGCCCGGAAACAGTTATCCAGTACGAAATAGAATAAATTATAAATAAAAAAAGTGAATTCGTGTTTCTGTCGGTTGTCAGCAAAATTTGTTTGTTTGCTTTAGAGCAAGCCCGCGGGTGTGTCATCTTCTGTATCCGCCATAGAGAATTGAAACCCGGATTTTAACTTTGTAAATAGATTTACCACTGTCTTTCCGGAGACCAGAGAAGAAAAAATGAATGTAAACGACAGCATCTTTCATTGATTATATAAAGGAGAATAGCGACTGATTATGCTCGAGGCTTACAATATCGATCACTTGTTAAGTCTTATGATTAAATGTTTGGACTTATTACGGCCTACCGTGGTCGTAAGTCACCGAACACCGGCTCCAGTCATAAGTTAACATATTTAAATTATGAATCCAGAAAATAAATGTTCACGTTTAAGTTTTACAAGCTTATGGTTGTTGTCTGTTTAATTTATAAAATATAGGGGTAGGGGGGGTATAAATACTCTCAAACCGTAGAAGTCATAGATAAATATTCTATTGATCTAAATCAAACTATTTACGTTCCATCACTGTATGAAGCCTACTTTACAAGGCTATGTAATGAGAGGTCCGGTATGGCCAGGTGGGTTAAGGCGTTCGACTCGTAATCTGAGGGCCGCGAATTCGAGTCCCCGTTACACCAAACACGCTCGCCCTTTCAACCGTGGGGACGATATAATGTGACGGTCAATCCCACTATTCGTCGGTAAAAGAGTAGCCCGAGAGTTGGCGGTGGGTGGTGATGACTAGTTGCCTTCCCTCTAGTCTTAAACTGCTAAATTAGGGGCGGCTAACGCAGATAGCCCTTGTTTTGCTTTGCGCGAAACTCAGAAAAACAAAAGAAACAAGAGACGTGATGAGCCACGAATTCGGCAAATCTGATCCGTTTCTGGTGTATCGGGATTAGCGAATTAAACAGTATGTTATGCCTCTAATTCATCTTTCTCCAAGGAGCTTCACATTCTCACTTCTACTTCCATCAACTCAAATAGCTGCAGACAGTTAAAGAGTACGTTCATCTGCGAATGTGAGGTCAAGGCTCTCTTTATACGGTATAATGTTTTTAGTTACGAATACCTAGCGTTGTTTAATTATCTCCTTACTAAAGTGTGTGTTTGTGTGTTTTCTTAGAGCAAAGCCAAATCAGGCTATCTGCTGAGCCCACCGATGGGAATCGGACCCCTGATTTTAACGTTGTAAATCCGGAGACATACCGCTGTACTAGCGAGGGCCACATCCTTGCTACAGAGTTCTGTTTGAGTAAATATAACAATTTAGTGATAAGTTTGCACATCTTTCTAATCACTAAATCGGTAAGAGGTTAATTCAGTTGGATTTGGTTTAGGCGCATAAAAGTCAAATCATTCGTCTATCATTAGAACATTATGTTCCAATCATTGAATCACTCTGTTTGAGAAGATAACGTGCCTGGCTGCGTATGGAAAGGTCCAACATTCAAACCACCATACTCTGCTGAACACGCTTCTCACTTTCAACGATCAAGGCATTATAAATGCGACAGCCATTTCCACTATTCAGTTGAGTATAGTCGTATAGGTGGCGGACAATGTCGATAGCTCGCTCTCCTTCAAGGAAGCAGTACTGAATTAGACGTGCTATGCCTGAACCTTCATCGCATAAATTGCTGTTTAGGTTCAACATTTTTTTCTCTCTCTCTCTCTTTTGGAAATCCAAAACACTTTACTCCATACACACTATGCAGGAGATAACAGATCTCACGTGCTTCATCGTGCATTTGGTAAATTCACATTTCCTTGAGATGCACAATTAAAAGATACGTATTTTAACAATAACCTACAGATTCTTTCAAATAATTAAGATAATTTACTTACGCCTCTCAAAAAACGCTAGATGTCTGCGAAATTACAACGCCAGAAACCGGGTTTCGATACCCGTGGTGGACAAAGCACAGATAGCCCACTCTGTAGCATTCTACTTAATTTAAAACAAACCAACAAAACGCTCGGTTATTATTGGAGTTTTAGTCAATAAAAAACGTTTCTCATCCAAGATAACCTGGGTTAAAAAGAAAGTGATAAACTTTTTAAGGTATAGGTTTTAACATCTTAAGCTATCAACTAACCTGTAGGTTCTGTGGTTCTTTTACACTTGTGATTAAAGAATTTTCTTAATCGTAATATCAAATTAAGATGTCCTGGGGACTGGAGAACTCGACTTGCAATACAGCAGATTCCAAGTTCGAATACCGCGATCATTTCGATTGATGTATTTCACCATCCCCAAGATATGATAGATTTGCTCCAATCATCCCTAAAATAATTTCAGTTTGAGGGTAGATTACAAGAAAGCAACTGGACTGGACGGACGGGTGCTCCAGGTTTGGTATTCCTGGAGCACAAAAATATAGCTGATAAACATAAAAAAATCTCGCAGGTTAATGCACTCTAATCTCACCTAAAGGATTTTCAAAAGCTGTGTCTACTGAAGATTCCCTGTACTTTACACATAAGCAGGAAAAATTCTTATACATGTTTCTCGTAGCAATTCATACTAAACTACTGAAAACATTTATTTCGTCTACCTCATTCCTTAACTTACTAAACAGCTAAAAACATCGACTTCATCTCACTCATTCCTAAACTTACTAAACTACTAAAACATCTACTTCATCTAGCTCATTCTTTAACTTACTAATCTACTAAAAACATCTACTTCATCTAGCTCATTCTTTAACTTACTAATCTACTAAAAACATCGACTTCATCTAGCTCATTCTTTAACTTACTAAACTACTAAAAACATCTATTTCATCTAGCTCATTCTTTAACTTACTAATCTACTAAAAACATCTACTTCATCTAGCTCATTCTTTAACTTACTACTCTACTAAAAACATCTACTTCATCTCTAGCTCATTCTTTAACTTACTAATCTACTAAAAACATCTACTTCATCTAGCTCATTCTTTAACTTACTAATCTACTAAAAACATCTACTTCATCTAGCTCATTCTTTAACTTACTAATCAACTAAAAACATCTACTTCATCTAGCTCATTCTTTAACTTACTAATCTACTAAAAACATCTACTTCATCTAGCTCATTCTTTAACTTACTAATCTACTAAAAACATCTACTTCATCTAGCTCATTCTTTAACTTACTAAACTACTGAAAACATCTACTTCATCTAGCTCATTCTTTAACTTACTAAACTACTAAAAACATCTACTTCATCTAGCTCATTCTTTAACTTACTAAACTACTAAAAACATCTATTTCATCTAGCTCATTCTTTAACTTAACTTACTAATCAACTAAAAAACATCTACTTCATCTAGCTCGTTCTTTAACTTACTAATCTACTAAAACATCTACTTCATCTCGCTCATTCTTTAACTTACTAATCTACTAAAAACATCTACTTCATCTCGCTCATTCTTTAACTTACTAATCTACTAAAACATTTACTTCATCTAGCTCTATTCTTTAACTTACTAATCTACTAAAACATCTACTTCATCTAGCTCGTTTCTTTAACTTACTAATCTACTAAAACATCTACTTCATCTCTGCTCATTCTTTAACTTACTAATCTACTAAAACATCTACTTCATCTAGCTCGTTCTTTAACTTACTAATCTACTAAAAACATCGACTTCATCTCTTCTTTAACTTACTATTCTTTAACTTACTAATCTACTAAAACATCTACTTCATCTAGCTCGTTCTTTTTTAACTTACTACTCTACTAAAACATCTACTTCATCTCGCTCATTCTTTAACTTACTAATCTACTAAAACATCTACTTCATCTAGCTCATTCTTTAACTTACTAATCTACTAAAAACATCGACTTCATCTAGCTCATTCCTTAACTTACTAATCTACTAAAAACATCTACTTCATCTAGCTCATTCTTTAACTTACTAATCTACTAAAAACATCGACTTCATCTAGCTCGTTCTTTTTAACTTACTAATCTACTAAAAACATCGACTTCATCTAGCTCGTTCTTTTAACTTACTAATCTACTAAAACATCTACTTCATCTAGCTCGTTCTTTAACTTACTAAACTACTAAAACATCTATTTCATCTCGCTCATTCTTTAACTTACTAATCTACTAAAAAAAAACATCGACTTCATCTAGCTCATTCTTTTAACTTACTAATCTACTAAAACATCTACTTCATCTAGCTCGTTTCCTTAACTTACTAATCTACTAAAAACATCGACTTCATCTAGCTCATTCTTTAACTTACTAATCTACTAAAAACATCTACTTCATCTAGCTCATTCTTTAACTTACTAATCTACTAAAAACATCTACTTCATCTAGCTCATTCTTTAACTTACTAATCTACTAAAAACATCTATTTCATCTAGCTCATTCCTTAACTTACTAATCTACTAAAAACATCGACTTCATCTAGCTCATTCTTTAACTTACTAATCTACTAAAAACATCTACTTCATCTAGCTCATTCTTTAACTTACTAATCTACTAAAAAACATCTACTTCATCTAGCTCATTCTTTAACTTACTAAACTACTAAAAACATCGACTTCATCTAGCTCATTCGTTAACTTACTAAACTACTAAAAACATCTACTTCATCTAGCTCATTCTTTAACTTACTAATCAACTAAAAACATCTACTTCATCTAGCTCATTCCTTAACTTACTAAACTACTAAAACATCTACTTCATCTAGCTCATTCTTTAACTTACTAATCTACTAAAAACATCTACTTCATCTAGCTCATTCTTTAACTTACTAAACTACTAAAACATCTACTTCATCTAGCTCATTCTTTAACTTACTAAACTACTAAAAACATCTACTTCATCTCGCTCATTCTTTAACTTACTAATCTACTAAAACATCTACTTCATCTAGCTCATTCTTTAACTTACTAATCTACTAAAAACATCGACTTCATCTAGCTCATTCCTTAACTTACTAAACTACTAAAAACATCGACTTCATCTAGCTCATTCTTTAACTTACTAATCAACTAAAAACATCTACTTCATCTAGCTCATTCTTTAACTTACTAATCTACTAAAAACATCGACTTCATCTAGCTCATTCTTTAACTTACTAATCTACTAAAAACATCTACTTCATCTAGCTCATTCTTAAACTTACTAAACTACTGAAAACATCTACTTCATCTAGCTCATTCTTTAACTTACTAATCAACTAAAAACATCTACTTCATCTAGCTCATTCTTTAACTTACTAAACTACCAAAAACATCGACTTCATCTCGCTCATTCTTTAACTTACTAATCTACTAAAAACATCTACTTCATCTAGCTCATTCTTTAACTTACTAAACTACTGAAAACATCTACTTCATCTAGCTCATTCTTTAACTTACTAATCAACTAAAAACATCGACTTCATCTAGCTCATTCTTTAACTTACTAAACTACTAAAACATCTACTTCATCTAGCTCATTCTTTAACTTACTAATCAACTAAAAACATCGACTTCATCTAGCTCATTCCTTAACTTACTAAACTACCAAAAACATCGACTTCATCTAGCTCATTCTTTAACTTACTAAACTACTGAAAACATCTACTTCTTCGTCTTGTATGACGAACAAGTAGGTGAGTGATATGGAAGTATATACACTCCATGGTGTGACTTTATCTCCAAAGGACGTTCGACATTGCCACGATAAACACGTTACAACAATGTTGTTGATACAAAAGTATGGTGTCTAGCCAGACGAAGTTTTCTGATACGTTGTTTAGATCACGTTCAGTAGCGTAAAGCAAACCATGTCTTACAAGCTTTAGGCTTATCAGTTCTAGCTTTTCCTGTTTTTCTTTATCAGGTAATTATATAAGTTTGACCTTCTTGCTTTTATTTCAAATATATATCTTAAAATATCCAATCATTTTTCTGATTGTAATTGCTGATGAAGGGGAAAAAAAGCACCTTTATTGTTTTATAACTTTATTTTGATTTTGAAATATGAATTTGCCTCCAAGTGATATTAAAAGTAAATAAAAGGAGAATTGATAATACGGAAACAAACGAAAACAAAGGGGATTGTAAAAAAGGAATGTTTTAGTTGGCTTTCACATCAGAAGAAGACTAAATGCGCACGGGGACAGAATATCATTAGTTTTCGCGCATGCCATATGATGTAAGAACCTGAAGAACAAAGCTGAAATGTAGCACTAGTGAGGACACACGCTAACACTGTGTGAGAGAGTGAGCAATATACGCAAGTTGATTTTTATCTGTTTCTTCAACTTTATTTAGAAAAATTGAAACTGACTCAATCTTGATCATTTGTAATAGACTTCCACGGTACTAAAACAATGATGTAGTAACTTCTAATTCACTGCCACGCTACTAAAACAGTGACGTTGTAACTTCTACCAGAAGAGCTGTTTAATATTTTCAGTGATAATAGGTTAATGATAAATAATTTTAATTATGATAAATACATAAACCAAAAACCCTTTGTCACCAATCTGCCCTGCGTAACCAGTTTGATATCCTCGCTGCTAGCGGTGTTACTGGTCTTAACCCAAGAATACCTGGCCAAGCTAGGCCTACTTAGTGATATTGCCAAATACCGAAACAGGACTGTTACATGTTAAGCTGCAGGTACCACCACGCTTATCACATTTGACCTTGTAGTAATTACATTTGATAAAATTCGTGCTATATTTTAAGATTAGTTTATAACAATAATTTCTTAAATAGTAAAACTGCATTAACCACATATGATAGCCGTAATGCTATAAATAACTAAAATTCAAAATGAGCTATTTACATTTAATTTTTATATTACAGGAACATGCACAAACATACGTTTTATTCAGTATGTGGTAAGTTTCAGCTAGATGTCCATAGAACAGTAGCATAGTCTGTAAGAATATATAATATGTAGTATATATGGTCTTGTTTGACAATTTATAAGGTCTAGTGACTCAGTTAAAGTAGCAGTAAGTAAAACATGTTGTAATAAGTTTCTGAACCTTAAATTTGGCTAAATAGAAGTGTAATTATTAACTTTAACAAGCCTAGATAATGCTTCATTCTCAATATGCATAGAAATTATGCAATTCTGCATCTGCATAAAATACTAAGAGAAGAACACATTTTTTACAAGTGTATCATATATACGTAAAATGACTTTATTGGTCAGTTTCTTGAACGTTCGAACATCTGAGTTAGATTTAGTTCCCATGGCAACATGCCGTAATTATATAATGCCGACATACTGATCAAACTAGTGATTTTTTTTTAGTTTTTTTGCCTTATTATATTAAATACATTCCTCGAGGGTGCTTAACAACAGATATTACCCTTTCAATAGTATAAACTAACTCCTGTTTTCCACGCCCCCTAGTAGCTCTAAAAGCTTATAGAGCTAAAAACAAACAAGCAAACAAACTGATTTTAGTGTCCTTTAAGTACATCAAATCCCTTAACAACTTAGTGTAGATCGAGCCATGTTCCGAGACTAAGAGGCAAGCTGGGGGTGAGGGACAAGATTTGTAATGCTAGAATTCGGGATTTGATCCTCACACGCACGTACCGTGGTATTAGAATTGGAACTATCATCCTGAACGGTAACTTATGTTCATATGGGCTAAATAGACAGATCATGTACCTCAAGGATCTAGAAATAATCGTTCGTAATTAAACTACTGACGAGCGATAAGGCAACTAGCCAGCAGCAGAGCCAGTTATCACGAGGGCGTTGTCCGATGCTCAAGTCAAATAATAGGACTGATTATCAATTTTATACTGTGCCCATAGCATAAACTGCGTATCGTGTTCAGCAGCAAATTCTCTCGAACTTTGACTTCTGACTTATCTACAGATCGTTAGTGAGTTATGCTGAACAAAATGTGACGCGGTGTATAAGTGTACATACAAATTTTAATATTACTAATTTCCAGTAACAGTGAAAGCTTTCCACAACCAACCAGTTCTCTATCATAATAATCCTCCCTAGCAACACAGCGGTATACCTGCGGATTTTCAACGCTAGAAACCAGGTTTGATACCCATGATAGGTGGAGCACAAATAACCCATTGTATAAGAATTTGCTTAGTTACAAACAAACATGGTGATTTTTTCTATGCATTTGTTAATTTCCTAAAACTTATCGTGAAAGTATTTATGCGTTTCAATAAAGATTCCCTTATTAACAAAAGATAACTATTTTATACATTACTTATGGCTAGTACATATTCGTACATAACTCATAATGATAAGTTTTGTTTGACGCGCGTGTAATCATTTTGCTTTTGACACCGATTGTTTGTTTCGGTGTAATGAAGTGTTTGTTTATTATTAAGCACAAATCTACATAATCATTATTTGTGCTGTGCAAATGACGGATGTATCCAAACCCGACTTTTAGTGTCATAAACTTGCCGCTGAACCACTGGAGGGTGCATTGGTTTGTAAGGATATCAGTGTTGCTGGACCAGCATAGCAAGGTGGTTGGGAAAATCGTCTTATAATCTAAGGGTCGTAGGTTCGAATCCTCGTGACACCAAAATATGCTCGCCCTTTTAGCCGTGAGGACGTTATAATGTTACGGTCTATCCCACTATCCTTTGGTAAAAAAATAGCCCAAGAGTTGGCGGTGGGTGATGATGACTAGCTGCCTTCCCTCTAGTCTTACACTCCTAAATTAGGTACGGCTAGCGCAGATAACCCTCCTGTAGCTTTACGCGAAATTTAAAAAAACAAAACTGTCTCTGTTATTTTCATAAATTATATTTCAAAAGTAGTCCAATAGGTAAATGACGAAATTATATTTTCATATGTTCTTATTACCTTCATTGAAATATAAATAACATTTATGGTTTAAAAAAATTAAACATTGCAAGTAATTATTCATTTAGGCAGTATTTCAAATTTTGTATGAAAACACAATCAATTCCGAAAGTGCGAATACAAAATCCGATAGATATATATTATCACGAAACCACGTACCAAAGGCTGCCAAAATTTCTCTTATCTAAGATACCCAGTAGTAATATGTTTAATCTCATAAAGTTCCGTTTATAACATTATGATCTATTTGAAGTAACGTCTGACGAAAAAAAAAAAAGGTGAAAAGTTAAGAAGTTTTCTGAACACCGAGGTAATGGAACTCTGTTAATTAGGATTTGATTAGTTAGTTGTGAAGCGCAGAGCTACGTAATGGGTTATCTGGGCAATGCCCGCCATGGAACCCAGTTTTTAGCATTATAACTTTTCAGAGTTAGTGCTTAACCACTTGAGGCGTCACTAATTATGGCTATAAATATATAGTTTGAACATATAAACTTTTGAGATTTTTCAGATGGTAGCTTCATTGGTTTCGCAACATAACGAATAATACAGTAGTGTCGTGTTGGCTGTGTGTCTCGTACGAATTATTAATGTTGCGTATGATCTCACTGAATGATAGTACAGAAGTACAACATTATCCCAAAAGCTAAGCGCCAAAACGTTTTAGAAGAAATATACGCATTGGCTTGTGAGCAAATTGTTTCTAACAAACCCACTTTCAACTTTCCCAGTTAAATACTTACGGAAACAGGTTTCGAAACGTGTATTTCTTTATTTCACGAAAATCACTCACGAAAAGAGTTACGTAATATTTACATAATTTTCGTGTTGAGATTTGATTTCACGACGAGTACAACTAAGGAATTTGTTTGTTTGAAGGTAAGCACAGAGCTGCACAATGGGCTGTCTGTACTGCTGCACCACCAGGAGGCACACGAAAGAATTATGACACGTATTGTGAAGAAGAAAGTGATTAAACGGTAAATATGCAAATTATGCTCAGTACCTCTGGCATTATTCATATTGGTCACCATTATTGACCAATGTCCACACAGTTGGCGGATGTGACTATAAAATATACATGCTTGTTGCCCTGATGTTTCTTATATAAAAGTTGTGCACAACGTCTGAGTATGTCAAACATTTTCATTTTTTATTATCATAGACAACGCTAAATAAGCAAAGAGTTTAATTCAAATGCACGTTGAATTTTCAGTCTACTAGAAAAATTTCATAATAGACTTAGGTTTTAAAAAGAAAAAAAAGGTCTGTAAATAGGACCTGAACTTAATCGGAAACTTAGATCACCGTTAATTTTAACAGACAAAAGACATGGTATCTTTCTGTTGGTTGTTAGTTGTTGTTGTTTTGGAATTTCGCACAAAGATATTCGAGGGCTATCTGTGCTAGCCGTCCCTAATTTTGCAGTGTAAGACTAGAGGGAAGGCAGCTAGTCATCACCACCCACCGCCAACTCTTGGGCTACTCTTTTACCAACGAATAGTGGGATTGACCGTAACATTATACACCCCCCACTGCTGGGAGGCCGAGCATGTTTAGCGCGACGTGGGCGCGAACCCGCGACCCTCGGACGCACGCCTTACGCGTTTGGCCATGCCAGGCCATTGGCTGTAAGTAAAATAGCTTGCCAAAGTATGTAACACGCTGAGAGTTCCCCGCTGGTACAGCATTAAGTCTACGGATTTATAACACTAAAAATCAGCGGTTCGCTTCCCCTCCGTGGACTCCGCAGGTAGTTCGATGCGACTTTGCCATATGAAAACCCACAAGACAGTGAGGTAGTGATACGAGTGGAGTATTCCAAGAAGATCTTACAATCAGATAACATGCATAATGGTAATAATCGACCAGAGGAGAATTTTTATTGTATATTTCTTTGTTAACGGTGTTCAAGGTTAAAATTATTCAGCAACTGCAGAGATAGGTTTGGATTATTTGATTATGACGTTTGAAAGTCATTTTCTAGATGTTTTATCATGGTATTGATGTTTCTATGTTAATTACCCGTGTTTTGTTTTTTTTAACCTTGTTATTACAACAATCTTTCTTTACTTTTTTTATATCTTGATATCATGGTTCTTCTATACCACTAAAGACCATTTATACTTTTTCAGGTTTGGTGATATAATTCTTTTGATTATTTTCTACGGCTTTCGTTATCTTACTTTTGATCAAACTTATTTAGTTTCTAAATTATTCTTTATATCTCTTCTCTGGTTTTGATATTTCTCTCTCTTGTTTTAAATCCCTATATCTTTATTCGAACTTTCTCTTGATCTTCTTTAGATTAGCGTACTTTTCCTTATACCCTTTTAATTTTCTGTGTCCCTCTGAGTTGGGGACGGCCTTATAGTTGGCGTACTAAGACTGAATCTGAAAGTTCAAGGCCTGTTACTGCAAAAATGCGCTTCATATTTTTGGCCGTAGATGAACTATAAGTGTGATTAGTCAAATGCTATTCGATTACACGACAGTAGTTCTAAAGCTGGTACTTGGTATTGTTGACCAGCTATTTTTCCTATAACCTTCAGTTTAAAATTAAGGACGGCTATTTACAGACAACAGTTTGTGTAACTTTGTGAAAAAAAAAGGAAGAAGCAGAAATTAAAGAAAAAAACAAACAATTTTCATTCTTTTTCTGTTTTAGCCATTTCTCCTCTGCTTTATCATTTTCAGCAAATTTTCTATCTCAGTCCATGTATATATTAATATATTGTTGTACGTAATTATTTTGTTGGCGAGTTTTTTAAATTATTTTGTGAAACTAATTTAATTCTAGTCTGCCTAATTATAACAAGTTACTTTATTTCTTCTTCTAACGTTTCTATACACTTGAACATCTCCGTAAATATCCGTGAGCATAAGTTACAAATTACGTTACGTAACGCAAAATAAATCAACTTACTTGTACAAAGTAAACACGGTATATAACACATTCACCAGTTCACTCTCCGTTGGAAACTTTAAAATATTCTAAACTCTCTAACTAACCAAATGTCCCTTCAGGAAACATAATATTTATATCTCCGTTCCTGTGTCCTACAAAAGTTCGACCTCACATCCTTCAAACTTTCTGGGCGTTATACGCCTTCTAGTTAACAAATTACAACATTAAAAAGTATAGTATATAATAATGAAGTTCGGTCTAGATTCTAAATGTTGCAAGGAATTCTCTCATTAGGCAAGTTCCTTTTGATAATTTGGTGAAAACATAGGTAACGTACAATCCATTTAATCATAACACAAGTGTTATATTCCTTAACGTTCTACAAGTTGGATTAAAGAATGTTCACTGCAAGACATAAGTCCACAGTACATGCCAATACAACAGTTTTATTTACTTGCTAATTCTTCTGTATCTCTGTTTCTGTTGAAAGCACAAAATCAATATTGACAAAACTGAAGCTATTTTTTTTCTCAAAATATTCAAATGTAAAATGAATGTCAGTATCAGTTTTTAAACTGCTTGATGTTTTTTAATATTAAACATGCATTTCTGTCAGTTAATATATAATAATACTTTAACTTATTAACAATGTTAATCCAAATGGCCAATAAATAAACTGTTATTACGTTTTAATTATGTTGTTTGTTCCAAGCTAATAGTTAAAATGTCTAAAACCTTTTGACAGCTTTTTAAAAACTTGTTAAAGAGTACTTGAATTAATTTGACACTTCGAGGATAAATTCTAAGGATTCTTTGGTCTCTGGATCATTTTCAATTACACTGGAATGAGAAAAACAAGTAAAGTAAATACAGACTAATTGATTTTTTATTTTTTTTTTACAGGATTGGAATTGTTAAAACTGGACGATAAACAAATCACAGAACGTAAATGCGTGATGAACATGAACATGATATATGTTAACATTTTCGTTGGCCTTTGCGATTATTGTCTAACTTACATTATGTAACATGTTGTTATAAAAGTGTATGTTGTGTTAATGGTTGCAAGAAGATATTATTACATTTTAATTTCACATCTGTCGTGTAATAAAAAGCTCTTATCTATTGTATACTGATCGTGAAGTGAGCGGCCATTCCTTACGCCCGAATTGGTTGAATCTTTTAATGACGTCATATGCTGACTTCTACCCTCTGGTAGCGCGTGAAGTCCATATACTGTAAATACGCTATTGCTAAGTAGAGGGCAGGTGACGAGTGGTTAGTTTGAATTATTTATTTTCTTCTCGCTTTCTGTTACTAATTTTCATTATGGCATATCAGGGACCTGCTTATGGTCTTTCCCGAGAGTGCATGTTAAAGGTAAGTTCATGTGGTGATTATTTGTAAGATTTTAATGTATTAAATCAAGGTAATGTACTGTAACTTGCACGTTAAACTTGAGTTACCCTGTCGATTCGACATACAACTATGAGTGAGTGTTTTGTAAGTTTAAGATTATAGTTACCTCGTGGGCGTTTCGGTTTCGCTTGAGAACGCTACATGTATTTCAACCGCTACAATGGG